>NC_031768.1:68129652-68327496 GCF_001522545.3 Parus major | reverse complement strand
TGCTGCCGGGAGGGGGCGGCGGGCGGCGCGTTGTTCCTCATCCCCGACACGCCGCTGTGCTGCCGGAAACAAATAACAACAGCCATGGTGGTGGCGGGGGACCCCGGGCCGCCCGCCCGGCTGCGGCCGTCCCGCACGGGCGGACTGGGACTGGGCTGGCTGCCCAGAGCAGACCCGGCCCGTACCGATGGAAAGGAGCGGGCAGGTGTTCGTGGGAAGGAGCTCCGTCTGTGTGGCTTTAAAGGGACTCCCGGGCAGCTATCCGTCCGTCCCTCTAGCGCTACGTTTGGTGCAGGTTCTCGGGTACTCCCTGCCCTGAGTCAGGCCGGGCGCAGGGAGACAGCGCTTTGCGGAGCGGTACCCTTGGATAAGCTCTTCCGAACAGCGTATATTGAGTATCCGCTCCTGGAAGTTTTAAATGCTGCAGCTAAAATACAATGTGAAAATGACCAACAAATATATAAATATATATATATATATAAATTGCGATTCACCTCATCATGAGAAATGATTTCTTTATGTTGAGGGTGGCAGAGCATTGGAACAGGCTGCCCAGAGAGATTATGGAGTCCCCCTGTCTGGAAACATTCAAACCCTACCTGGACGGGTTTCTCTGTAACCTGCTCTAGGTGATCCTGCCTTGGCAGGGTGGGTTGAACTAGATGATCCCCAGATCCCTTCTAACCTTAATCCTTAATGTTGCTATGATTCTGTGATAGATGCCTACCTTATTTACTACTGTGAGTGGAAATTGTTTCACAATTTTTTTCTGAGATATTCCAGCCCTTGTGTGCAGCCACTTTTCAAACGGTGAGAGTTCAGATAGCCTGTATGTCATGCTGAGCTGCGCTGCTGGTGCTGGTTGGTTGTGCATGCTCCTGATGTGCAGGCTGATAGTTAGATGGAGCTGGTAGTAAACTGATTTTAATAGCCATTTGTTTTGTAGGTGAAGCAGCATTTGGCAGGCTAGGAAAACATGCTCCTTCAGAAAAGCCGTGCCTCTTTACACGAGTATATTAAGCTTGGCTGCATTATTGATTTTTGACACAAACCTAGCATTTATTTACATTAAATGCTTTAGCTACTAAATGGTCACGACCATATTTTTCTCTGAAATTAAGATGCAACCATGCTGAACATCCTGTATGTAGGTTCTTAGTGCTTGATAAATCTTTCAGGATCCTGCAATTGTTATTTTGCCAGGTGTGGTGAGCTTGTGCCGCTGAGTCTTACCTCTGCAGTTGGTAGCTTCTCAGTGTCTCACATTAACACAGCGCTGTCTCCCCTTTTGGGAGGAGCCTTTAATATAGTACTGCATAATGCTTTCTATTAAAACTCTTCCAAATTTTTGTTAAACTTCAGTTATTCAAGGTGAAGACTCTCTTGCCTTTCTTTTTTTTTTTTCTTTTTCTTTTTTTTAACTAATTAAACAGGAATATGGTGGAGTGATTTAGCAGCAATAATTCAATCTTTGTTAATTTTTCTTTTGGATGGAGTTGGGTATGAAACACTTTTTCCCTATGTGAAAGAAACTGGTTAGGGTATGAGACTCGGGGAGAGGATGCATAATATAGTTTGCAGCTAAAAACTCCTTTGTGAAGGATGCTTTTTCTTCTGAGAAACAGTTAAAAAAAAACTGCCCATGCCCTGAACTGAAGGCAAGAACTTTCAGAATTTGTGTGTACTTGGGGGTTGATGCTGCTGAGCAGTTTGATTATTTGAAACACTTGCTTCTATTGAATGTGCTTGCTGCAGTTGTACCCAGTTGAGGAGTGAAAGCACCAAGAATGGAGAAGCCCACTACGATGCTGTCAGTGTTTGTCTGCTGGGAAGGCCACATTGCTTGTTGTAGGGGGCAAAAGCTTCGGCTGGTAGAAGATCTTCAAGAACATTAGCCAGGAAAAAGAGCCCAGAAAAGAAGGACAGTGAAATTTAAGGTGAAAAGCCAGGAAATGGGCCTAGTCTCACTTCTAAATTTCTTTGCTTTGGGATGCATTTGTGAAAAAAGTAAAGAAAGTAATTCTTCAAAATCTGAAATTGATATGTATAGGTACTGACAAGCTAATATCTAAATTTCTTACCTTGCTGATGTCCTGTGGTATTAACAGTATGATTTCTAAGTGGATGGAATGAAAGTTTTATTTCTGTGGGTGTAGGAAGTAAGACAAAGTCTTACTAAAAAAGTTCTGAGGTTAAGAATATGAAATTGGGTATTGCCAAAAATCACCTGCCTGCACAGTCACTACTGTCTAATTCAGAAGTATTTGGTAGTCTTAATGTGACTGTGGATGCCACCTTCTCTTGCTCCTTCCTCGCTGGACACCAGCCTCATTCAGTACACAGAGCAGATAATGCTCATTGACTAATTAACTGGGTAGTCCTATTTATTGTTAAAAGTGGGTCACTGCCTCATTCTAACATGCGTGTTACTCTAATCCTGCTTTGAGTACAGGATTATTAATTTACTTATAGGTTTTTCTGTGGTAATCACAAGGACTCCCCAAATACCAACTTATTTTTACCACATGGGTGGTAGGAATGTTGAGTGATGAGGAGATGGTGAACAGTGAAAATGCAAGCAAGTGTGGAAGTATTTCACTATTAGAATAAGAAGAGGAATGAGCAGCTGACATCCTCAGAGCTAACCAGGAGTTTCTCAGGTGATGTGTGGTTAAGCTATTCTGTGCCCATAGATGTTTTGAGTGCTAACATCTGACAGAATTCCAGAAGTGATCAGATAGTCTTGGAAGAAAACTCTATTTGAGATTGTTAAATACAAAAAATTTCCCATCTCTGGATCAGACTCGTGTTTTCCTACATATGTATGGCTGAAAGCCTGCTGGGAAATCCTCCTTTATCCTTGCCTCATACGTATGCTTTTTTCTACCTATCTACTGCAGTCCAGTGTCAAGAGATGAGGTAGTGGGCTTAATGGTATGGATTTCTGTTTCTGAGGAGCAAGACTGACAATGCCCATGAGTTCTACCCACTCTCAGAAGGTAGCACTGCTGCTCACTGCCCCCAGACTATTTGACATGGAGCAGGTGTTCAAAGCACCATTCCTGCTTCTTGCACCAGAGTTGGGTGCTCAGCCTTCTGCATGGTTCACCTTCCAAGAGTAAGGTGGCCAGCTGACTGCATACAGAATAGGAAATGTAGTTGATATTCCTTATCTAAAATTTTATTTAAAAAAGTGAATCCTTTTTACTTAGAAGTTCTGTGACAAAATAAGGGGGAAAGCAAAATAATGCATTTTCTCCAAATTTGGTAGCTGCTTAAATTTGCACATGGTGCTTTTCTAATACATGTATGTCCCATATGTCAGAAGGCTACAGAGGGAACAGAGGTGGGGAAATGACTAGTACGTGCTGTTCAGGGGGAAATAGGTGATTGATTAACAGGACTTAAAGGAGTAGCCAATGGAAGGATGGGCAGAGAGCACAGCAGCATGAAGAATTTCTCTTCTTCTATGTGCCTTCTGTTCTCTGTGGCACTTTGCAGCTCCTGTAAGCAGCAGACCAGCAGCCTGCTTTGCTGCATGCTGTGCGCTCATTCCTGGGCCACCATCCCTTCTCAGTGCTGCCTGAGTAAGGTCTAGAGGAAAGCATTGTGGTATTAAAATGTATCATGCTTTTACATGAATCAGACAAGTTAAAGTTGCATGGACAACTGCCATTGTATTTGTTAGCTTTCAGGTAGTTGAATAGGTGTAATACTCTTTTGCATGTAGACCTCATACTGTATAGCGATAGATGCAAGCTGAAGTATTGCTCCAAACATTTGCTAATTTCTGCCCCACTTTTTGCTCTGAAGTTCATGATACATAGTACTCACCTTTCTTCTGGCTTCAGATTCCTATAAAACACTGGGGTGCTTGGCTGAGGAGTTCCAGGTGTGCTCTGAGCGAAGAGCTGGCCATGGGGGCAGTGCTGCTGCTGCATGAGTTTCCAGTACCGGAGCCTAGCCCACCCTCTCACTGTAACATGTTTGCATCTGGTACTCTGCTAGAAAGCCTTTTGCAAAACCCTCCTAGGAAATCTGTAGTTGGAAAACAGGCCTGTGTTTCTGCAAGGTGGCATTTTTCTGTGGCTGCTGAGAATATCCCATTTGTGAATAGATTTTATTGCCAGCCTGCGAGAAGGTGGAAGGGGACATCAAGACTTGGCATGTGTTGGGTTGGCCTAATAAAAGCATTATGTTTGTTTTCACAGCCCTAATAAAAGCATTATTTCTGTTTTCACAGCCAACCACCTAGTGTCTAGTCAGGGCAGTAGTGGCCACTGCTGTAGCAATTCCATATGCAATTGCTCCGTGGTTAGTTTAATGAGCATTACCACTTAGGTTCTGTTAAATCCCTAAATGCGCTAGGCTTGGAGTGGAAAGACAGACATTTGTGAATTTTCTGCTTTTTAGAGGATGTTTGATTCTTTACAAGTACATTCCTTTTTCAACAAGGTGAAGCAGCTAATACAGAAAAAATGGAAAGATAGCTATTCATCAAAACAGATACTAAAGGTAATGTGCTGGATTATACTTCTTAATGCAGTGAAACTGGTCATGGTTATTCTAAAAGTGGATTTTTCTTATCTTTGGTAGCATTTCAGTATTTACAGGTTGAAGTGTTTAGAAGCAGTTGTATGAAACTTTTAAGTACAAGTATAGTTGCAGTATGCCACATACTCTTCACTTTTCCTGGGGTTTGTTTCTTCTCCACTTCTGTGGAGAAAATACGTATTATAGTAAAGGTGTATGGTTGAGAATTATTTTTCCAAACACGTTTGTACTTTCTATGTACTAGTTGTGTACCTCAGTTGGGTTGTTTTTCTTTCAGAGGTATCTCCCCTTTTAATTTTCTTTATGCCTTTTCCAGGAGCTGACGGATCATACAATTTTCATCTTGTTTTGCTCTGAATAATTTTAAGAAATGGGAAAACAATTCTTAGCATTTGGAGACTGATACAATTGTGGATTGAAGAGTAAAACTAATAACCAGTTAGAGATGCATGAGAGGAAATGAAAATTATTGAGTTCACTTAATCACTTCTTGTCTCATATGTCAGCTCCAGAAATCAGGCAATTAGACATGGGTTTTCTTTTTTTTTTTATGTGTTTCATGTGGAAATAACAGAATCACAGACTATTCTGAGTTGGAAGGGACCCACAAGGATCATTGAGTCCAACTATTAAATAAATGGCCTGTGAGAGTAAAATGATTCAGGGGAGCTAAGGAAAAGTAAAGAGAAGGAAAGTATTCTCAATCTGCAAAGTTACGTGGGATTTTGAGAGCAGTGTAACTTAAAATTACACTATTAATTTGCTTTGATTTTACCTGTTTATATACCTCGTGTTTTTTTCTTATTGTACTGGAAATCATTCAGAGTCCCAGTATTTCACAAGAGTTGTGGATATCTGAAGAGTATTGGTAATTACTTGTTTCTGGTAGAACCCACCCTGTGCTGGGTACTGAAGAATAGTGTAGCAGTATTACACTTGTCATTGTTTTCCTGCTTCAAAGACAAACATGAAAAGGAATGTGAGTTTGGGGATAGTTAGATGAGCAAACTCTCTGCTATATCTTAATCGGAAGCTTGTATTTCAAGATTGACAACATCCCTATTTAATTTCTATCTAGCAGGTATTAGAAACTGATTTTTTTTTTAGGTACTGCTGTAGGAGGGATTTGAATGTCCAGAAAATAGTGACTCTGAGGATTAGCTCAGAAAGGTTTCCATGTATAAGGAATCAGCTAGAAGCAAATTTAAACTGCTGCAAGAAAAGTGAACAAATGGTAAGTGAGGCTAGGGTGATAGACACAATCATTTCTGTACATCCTCCAAAGCAGAAAAAATAATCTTGGTTGTGAGGGAGCTGATGAAAAGGGGTCAGTGCAGGGATTTAGATAGTAAGCTGATGTTTTCTGATTTGCTGCTTTCTAGTAAAGATGTAATGCTTTAGCCAGTAGAAAAATGGTGTGGTGAATCACTGTGTATGGACATGAGCTGAAATTGATCACTCCTTTGTGTGTTTGTAGGCTTTATGAGTCTTTGAGTAGTTAAAAAAGTTCCAATTATGTGGTTGCCTTGTTTAATCCTCTGAGATGTTTTGTGCTTAGAACTTGTATTTTTCAATTTGCTTTTAAACAGACTTTTACTCCTGACCTTTTTTAAATTTCAGAATAGAGATTAAGAAACAAAGCACAGATATATAAAAATGAGAGCAGAGACCCACATTACACAAGATATTGTCAAGTTGGTCATATAATGTGTGATTCCTGTAGTTTATGGATAGAGTCAACTTCAGCTGGTCTACTGCTGAAGCAAATGGCAGGAAGACACTTCCTTTCTTTTATGCATTCTCCCCAGCTGCTATGAAAAATATCCTTATGTTCTCTTCAGGTTATCTGCACCTGCATCATGCAATTATTTTTAAAAAAAGTTGAGTTTAAGTTGGAGGCTATTAAAACAAAAGCTTAAATGTTTGAAAAAATTGATGAAATTTATTGAATTGTTCAATGCAATATTTTAGGTATAATAAAATATCTTGGAGAGTGTTAGCTCTGAAAGCTATGGTATTAAGTAATTGTATCACTTTAAATTGCTGTTTCTGATAACAGAATAGTTCTGATTACTCTTGAGAAAGTATCAACTTTAATTTGTATTATCACTGTGCTTTTGGACTTGGTCCATGACAAGGAGTCCAGCTGCTCTGGACTCTGTAACAAGACTTTTACAGAGCAGAAGGATGGCACCTATGCTGTTTTTCTGTCTTCATCAGATACTTCTATGATATGTGCAGTATGTATTAAATAAAAAAAAAAAAAAAAAAAAAGACAGCCCAGCCATTTAATATTATGGTAAAGATAGCTGTTTTCCTTTGCTTGCCTGTGAATATCTCTTCGTGTAGTGGGAGTGTTTGTAAATAGGATGGCATTTCCCAAACTGTTTTGCTTCCTATCTGCCTTTCAGCCAATTTGGTTCATTTGTGCTGTCTGCCCTCCAACTGCATTCTGTCACAGTGTCCTAACCCAGGCGTGTGCTTTTATTTTTGCCTCTCACGCCTGGAAGCGTCGTTCATTTTCTTTGTCTGGTGCCTGTATTTCAGAGATTCCTAGACTGTGTTTCAAAAACATTGCTTTAAATGAGAGAGGCATAAAAACAGCGGAGAATTCAATTTCCCTAACAAGTTCCAAGTAAGAGCACTGTAGAGAAAATGACACTGAGGTGTACAAGTAAGCGCCACTGGCACAGGATTTCCTGGTGTGCGGAAATGTAAATGTCAGTACAAAAAGGAAAACAAGTTTAAGCTCCTCTGGCACCTTAGTGGTTCTAGGTGACTAAAATGACACAAATCTTAAATGACTTGCTTAGATGAGCTTTTAATAAATGTTTTATTTTTTTTTTCTCAATATTAGGATAGCTATATCTGTAAATTTCTTTGGAGATATGGACCTGTAATTTTTACTGCTTTATATCTAGCTGACATAGCACCTTGTCCTTAGGATGTACATGTATGCAGTGAACCTATGATTCTGTTTACCAGCATGTGAAAAGTGCAGTTGCAGTGCTGAGAGTTTAAATCAAGATTATATATAAACTTTTTACCCAGCTTAAAAATAACTGTATATTTAGCAAAAGAGTACTAATAGCAAAATGAATGTTCTATTATCTTGCCAGACATCTTTATTGTTTTGAAATTTGTCAGCTAAATCTGTTGTGGCCTCGCTTTAGCCCATTCATTTGAGGAGTAATACATCACATTATTGGAAAGAATCCTTTTTTATATTAAGAACAATATCTGAGATCATCACTGCTGATACCAGGTTCATAAAAAAGTAGTCTAGGATAATACAGTATTTGTTTACTGGTTAGTGAAATCATAGAATGAAAATATCAGAAAATCTTTTCAGATAATATTTGCATTCTGATAGTGTCGGTGTTAGACAAGACAAGCTTTAAACTACAGCTCACTGAAACCGACCCCTTCAGTTGAAGCGTATGTGCTGAGTTCATGGCAGTACTACTCATGTGATCAGATACTTTGTTTCTGAAAAATGTCATTGTAATGAGTAAGGCAAAAGTAACTATCTTATTTTTTATTTTTTTTTTCTCTTTGGTGTCTGCATCTGGCGGGAAGCCTACTTTCTGCTAAAATTCTGTGGGAGACGAATTATATAAGAAGATATTTATTTTTAATTGCAGTTGTCACATTAGGCTGCAGTGTTACTCACCAAGTGAGAAATGTATTAGATAATATGTGTATAAAAAGTAGAAAACTTTGTCTTAATTTCTCAAGATCTTCTATTTAATTTCTTTCCAGAATTGCCAGGATATACCTTCTGTCTTGAATATTGATGGAATATAGAAATTTGTTCTATTTTTGCACAGGTGCTTACATAATGTGTTAGCATTTTTTTTCCTCTCTGGATTTTTTGTTGTTTGCTTGCACATCCATCTTTATTCAGACCTGCCTGGTCAGCCTTTCTGCTTTTACAAGGAAGTTGTTGCTTCTCTTCAAGGAAGAGCCTGTTGAAAATATCACAGCTTCAATGCATGGATAGTGCTGCTGCACAACAGAAAGGCTTATTCCTTAAAAAAAAAATAGCTAATTCAAGGTTTTCCTAAAATTGCCTAAACTTACATAAAGTTATAATCAATGTTTTAAAAGAGAAAAGGTAGACATCAGAAGAAGTTCATTGGTATTTTAATACCATGGTGTATGGGATATTTTAAAGTGTTTGATGGCAATTGTTCTATAGGAAAGATTTGGATGGCTAAATCAAATGCAGGGGCTGATGTGAATTAGTAAACACATAAGAATAAGAAATCTCAGGACTAAGTTGCTTTTTTTTTCCAGCCTAGGCTTCCACTTTTTTAATAATGCACTGCTTGTGTGGTAAGGTGTGCCCACTTCTGCAGGCCTTTTATGGGTTGCTTATGATAAATTATTTTTCTAAACTACTGTGGACTTCAAGAAGTGAGAATTTCTGATTTGCTAAATGTTTGGCAGAAGGAAGAGAAGGTTTTCTACTTCTCATAGAGGAGGCTAGGTGACAAATACAGTAAAAATGCTTTGGCTGTTAAGTTGTTTCCTGGGCTATCAGCAGTTAAATGTCACTTTGAACACAAATGGAGTATGTGTTGAACACTTATTTTTTTCACTCTATAAGTAATGCAAGAATTACTTTTTTCATCTTTTCTACAGGCTTAATTTTCTTGCTAATTGCTACAGGGAAGTCAGTTTAAGGAAGCTAGTATTGAATTTTCTTATGAAGGCTATAGTTATACTTGCCATTTCCAGAGCATTCTGTTCTAAACCTGAGCTACTGCCAAGAAAACTGCCCTCTGCTCCAATGAGCGTGGTTTTGATGGGTTTCTTTTGATTGTTCCTGTGGAGTATGCTTTCTTGTCCTCTGGGTCTCTCTGCTAGCAGTATGTTTCTAGACTGCTTGGAAGAGGACAATAAAAATCCTTGGCATTGAAAACAATTCTGAAATTGCTGTGGTACCAGTGGAACTGGTGGGTCAGCACTGTAGTACAGCAATTTGTTGGGGTGGCACAGGGAGGCTGATTGGTATGGCCAAACCAAAGCACTTCGGTACAGAGATGATCTTCCTGCAGCTAGATAAAATAAAATGTTCTGGAGTAGCTTCTGCTGTTTGAAGTGCCCAGTTAGATATCACTGTGCCAATAGCCTAAATTGTAGCTTTGAGCAGCTTCAAGTGTCTTGGATTGGCTTGCATGGCAAATACCACCAGTAGAAAGGCTGCAGTGTCAAAGATCCCAGCACCATTCTCAGCCTTGCTTAGCTCTGGGGTTGCAGCCCAAAGCCTGCTCCTGCCTGCAGCTTGACCTGCCTGGCACTGAGGGTGTTTCAGCCAGAGCAGGAGCAGAACACCTGGTGCTGTGTCTGTGCCCTGGCAAGGTTACTGTCACAGGTTCAAGTGCTTGGTTTGGATAGTGGGTGACTGAGCTGTACCACCTGTCTGGAGTTACTGCTGGCCAGCTCTGGGGTTTCTCAGTGTGGAAAAACTTTTAAGTTTTCATTTGCTTCTTCCCAGTTTGAAGGATTTTGTGCATTAAGTGTATTTGTTCAAGGGAGAAATGGAGGTACCTGAATTCTCATGATGACTTGAACAGGGGAAGAAGCAGGAAGAATAGCCTTTTTCTTAATTCTTCAAAAGAGCCTGAAAATTTTGTAAAGCTGATGGTGTCATCTGAGGGAGTATCTTGCTAGTTTGTTAGAAATCGGATAGATTCTATAATTTCTGGCAAAGGCATAAAATGCTGAAATTTTATAGTGTAGCTTGAAATGACGGCTGCTCCTGGAAATAAAACAGTTTTTCCTAGTCAGTCAAGGTGTAGCATAAAATCTGCAGGAATTTTTGATAACAGCTGAAGTAGAGGCAGGGGAAACTGTATTAGAAATGTATTTTTAGAATAAATAAAAACCTTGAATAATTTATGGACAAGCTGGACTGAGACTGCTTACAATTAGACATGGATTTACTATCTTCTTTGTTTTCTTGTATGAATGAGTCCTAGTATTTTGTGTGGTGCAGGAAAACCTGGTGTAAGATGCTAATGTTCATGTAAGTTGGGCACTGACTGTAGCAGGAAGGATGAGACAGTAATTGACATTACTGCAGACATTATTATTTTCCATATGGCAGTAGTTAAACTATAAAATACTTTCCCTGGACTTCTGAATGTGATGTTCCTAAATGAAGTCATTTAAAAGACAAATCCAAAAAGTTTTGTAATTTTTAGGAGTGTAGCAAGAGGTCTTCTGAGCTTTCTATGTGGCTGCTTACTTAAAATTGTGAAGGAGGAGCTAGAGCATGGATAGTGGAGGGAGTTTTATTTTCCAATTCTCTTTTAAAATTCTTGTAAAAAGAAGTAGCAAGTCATTAATAATTAGCATCTTTAAAGTTTCTTAGGTGTTTCCTTCAAACCTACAGAATATAAAAATAATGTTCTAGCTTTGATAGCAAAAGTTCAAGAATCTTTTTCCCTTGCAAAACTGATGCTTCTTGCCACTTTGATATTCCATTTATTTAGTCTCTCACATCCAGTTCTCCGTTTGAACTGGTGTTGGTGTTGCCCTCAGTGGGCTGATTCATGCAGCTCCAGTCTCAGGGGAGCGCAGCTGGGCAGTGTTTCCGTCTGTCTGTGGTGTGTGTGCTGCTCGTCATCCTCTTCCAGCCTTTCCTGTGGTTACATATGAGTGTACTTCTTTTGCTGTTTCCTGTGCTTAACACATGGAAATGGCTCACCAGGTTATGCAGGCTGTTTTGGACGGAAAATTCCTGTTCTGATGAAAATTGAGGGTTTGTAATACGCATTCCTTTAGCTGTGCCACTAAGTTGCATTTTATTTCCTTTGAGGATTAGGATCAGGAAGTTGTTTCCGGGTGTCACCACCTGGCTGCGAGTCCTCCCAGAAGTTCAAGTTGGATAGTTTGGTACAGGATGTTCCTCTGAGTTGGATGTGTGCCTTCCTACCTTGAAGCTACCCATTACTCATGCCTGGTGGCTTGCAGTGGCCTGGCCATACTGATTAGTGTCTTTATAATTTACTGTGGCTGCTTTTACAGAGGGTTCATTTGAACTGCAGCTTGCATACCATTGTTAATGCTATTTTTTTTTTCCTCCTGTCAAAGTAATACCTGCTTGAGAGTTTTGTGTTAATTATGACAGCTTCCTGTTGTTCTTTGTGGTTTTTTAGTATTGAATTAATTTATTTGTGGTTAAAGTCTTGTATGTTGAGGCCCTTGTTTCTAGGCGGGATGAATTTCTTCTTGCATCCTTCATACTTGCTTTGAATCTAAAGGATTTTTTTGGCTACATTTCAGGAGATTATTGCCACTTTACAAAGAATGAGACGATGAAAATTGTCTTAAGCTCTTAAGGAAGCATTTAAAGAGTGCTTTCTGTGAAAGGGTTCGAGATAATTTTAAGTGTGCATTTTCTGTCTGTTACCCTTTAAAAGAATCAGTGCATCCAGTTCGAAACTCTACTTAACACATATATTTCCAAGAAGGGCATGCAAGAATATGGGTCTTCACAAAATAAGCTTGCCTTTTAGGTTTTTTAATTGATTTATTTTCTTTTTGATGTCATTATCATCCTCATTATTCTTGTTTCTAAAGTTTAGCCTCATTGCTTCTTTCTGCATTTGTGCTGTAACTTCATGCTACAAATGATCTCATTTAGTAACTTCTTTCATTTGCTTCCCTTTTCATTGTATATACTGTTAAGTTTTTGGTTGTTTTGCTGAGAAGAAGGCAGTACCATATTCTATTCCCCTGCAAAAAAAAATAAATATATATATATATTTATATAAAATAGATACTAGTGAATAAACCCATGATTAAGGAAACTTAGTCTGAAGCATTTTTCTCTTTTCCTTTCAGTTCCTGGAATGGATGGTGGTGGGTTAGCTGACGCTAATCTAACGGATTCATACTTTAGCACCAGCTTCATTGGCGTTAATGGATTTGGAAGTCCTGCTGAAACGAAGTATCCCATGATGCAGGTAATAGCGCTGATTTGTATGTTTCATTAGTTCCATCTGGTATTAAGCCAAAAAGGGAAAACTGCTCAAGAGGCAGGATAAAAATGTATCATCTTGTATAATAGACAGAGTATATACTCACTGTAATCTTTCAAATGGAAATGAAACAGTATCCTTGCTTTAAAATTAATCTGGTTTTATTTTCACTTACCTGAGCTGTTGTGCTAAGCTTTGCTGCATACACTAACTCTGTGTTAGGTTTCTTTTCCAAATATTACTTTCTAGATTTCTTTTTAGGCTTATAGCTTTTGATATCCTTTTGCTAAATATATAAAAATCAAGTTTTAAAACTTTTCATAGATCAAAAGTTGCTGAAGAAAAATGTGAACTGTCAAACCTGAAATTACTAGGCAAAATTTTCAGAATTTGTCAACTCAGACTCTAGTGGTGGTATGTTGCATTCATATTTAAATCTTCTGAAATGTTTCCTTGTATTTATTATGTTCTGTAGAGGTTGGCATAGGAACTTCCATGAGGTGGAATTTATTGTGTAGGTAGTATTATGCAAAATTTGCAACAAAAGTCTGTTGTATTTAAAGCCTAAATGAGCATCTACTGAATTAACACATGAAGTACTATAATAACTCCCTCACAGTGTTACATTTTAAAAGAAGCTCAGTCTGTCCCTGAAAGAAGATGGTCTGTCCTACACTAAACAAAACAACTTCTGGTAAATGAGAGAGAGCACAATTCAAACAGTTCACACTGAGTCCTGACAACAACTCTCTTCTTTTATATCGAGGAAACTCTCCTTATGAGGTTACTTTGATCTCAATTGTGGCTGTATTATGGATTGAAAAATTACTCAGCAAAAGGTGGGAATTAATTAGGTGTGTTCTTTTTTTCTTTTGTTTGGTTGTTTGGTTTTTTTTTTTTTTTACTGCATGTTTTCAAGAAGGCTTTTCTTATTCGATAGAATTGCAGAAGTATGGAAATGTTTTCTTGACAGTTTTGCATGATTTAAAAAGAAAAGTTTTAACCTCTGATCCCAAAGAGTAGTATTGAAGCTGGCAGTTGCAATTTTTTGTATGACTGAGGTCCTATGATTTTAACACAAAGTCTTTATGCATTGTATCCTTAAACTGTATTCTGCAGAAACACTGGTGTCTTTCTAAGTGCCAATTTTTAATTATAACTGTTTCTTCTGTAAAGACAGACAATAAGGCATGCATCTAACATGAATGCTCATAGGATTTTTAAATACTTTACTAAAGCTTCAGATTACAGTTAAGGCATTATTGTTTCTCTTTGAGAAGAAATCAGTGTGCCTCTTGCCCATTGGAGGATGAGGAAAATTTCTTCAGAGGAAGGTTTTTATTAGTGTTGAGAATGTGTTTAGAGGCATCCAACTACAGTTTGAAAAGCATTCCTGTATTGATTTTTTTCCATTTGAATCCTGTAATTTTTCTTGTTTGTATAGGTAAAGCTGGTAATGCTGTTTTGATTGTGTGTCAGCTCCTAGGTTAAGTCCATACTGACAAAGTTTAGCCACTTGGAATAAGATTTTCTGTGTTATTCAGCCTTTTGGAGAACAAGGCAAGGGAGAAATTTTAGTGGGTTTGACTTTAAATAATACTAGTCTTTTATGGTTTGGAATAGAAACTTTGAGAGGTTGGTTATTGTCAAGGGTATATGTCAAGGATATATGTCTTGTTTGCTCTCTCTGAAAATTTACACAGATTTTGTCATTTGATTGAACCCTTGCAGAACTGGTTTATATGGACCCACTGGAGACTTCCTACATGTCAAATAATTTCCCAAAGATTTAATCTGCAGTGGCATGTTCAAGCTTGAGTACATTTTTTCAGTTGCAGCTCTGACATAATCTAGGCCTTGCCTGAACTCAGAGCAGGAACGCTGATCAACTTCATTTCCCTCTTTCCTTCCTTTCCACTTCAGACTGAAGCAGCATGGAAGTGCATCTATATTTAATGAAAGAGAGCTGTATCTGTGTTAATTGGAGCAGAGGGGTTGGTAAGGGAAAAAAAGCTCTGTGGGTTAGAGAAGCTGAGCAGAAGATAAGTAAAGAAGAAACCAGGAAAGATTGAACAAAGGGGCTGAAGCAGAGAGGAGAACTTGATGGGACACTCACAGAATTGATGGGACTGGAATGGTACAAATGCAATACACAGAAACTGGAAACAAGTTTTAATAATGTAAAGGTGGGACAAAGTAGGGTGGAGAGAACAAATCCACATTGCTGTTTCTCTCCAGGTTCTTGAATCAAACTAAAGATACTAAAAATTTAGTGTTTTGCCATCAATGAAACATCAGATGTCTTCTGTAAATTATTTAATTAACTTTCAATTTCGGTTTTGCAGATGGAAACATCAGTTCCATTTGAGTTACTTTGTCATCTCTGGTGAATCAGTGTAGCTCACAAATAGATGCAGCAGTGATGCAATATGAGGCAAGCTCTTCAGCTTGTTTTTTAAAACTGAGAAATTGCATAAACATGCACGTAAAAACACTGATAGAAAAACAGCAGTAAGATGCAGCAAGATGTTAAGAAATGGTAAGTTTAGGTTTCCAGTGCAGCCGTGAGGTTATATTTAGAGTTGTATTTTTCATAATGTTGTGTAATTTTTTTTTCAGTGGGAAAATTATTAGTAGGATTTGCTCAGAACACAAGATGTGTGACATATCCATGTGTATTGAGCATCCATTTGGTATTTGATTAAATGTTCATCATATGGTACTGTGCTTTGTTCCTGCACGTTGTTTGCATCCTTCTGAAGACTCTTAGTTGTTAGTGTGCTTTTGGGTGCCATTACAATTATTCCATCAAACTTTGTGCAGTGATTTCCATATGAAACAAACAAGTAGTCTATATTTTATAGATACACGGGATGGAAAAGGATGGCAGTTTAACAAACAATGCCACAACAGTGCTGGCAAACAAAGGACCTGAGTTTTTGAAACTAATCCTAAAGCTGGAAGCTAAAGAATGGAATTAATGGCCACCAGTAAAATACTTGGTTCAAGTTGCTTAATTGGCCTCGCTCTGGCAAAGATAGTAAAAAAGTCAGTCTCTTCAGGGTATTGCTCATTTCTGTTACCATGAAATAATCTTTCTGCTGTCCTTGTTTTATTCACTACATACCTCTCAACATAATTGTCAGGTATTCGATTGATGAGTTGTCTTGACTATTCCTGTCTAATCTCCAGAATGTGTTTGTCATTTGCAGCACATGAAACAGAGGTTTGTTGAAAATAATATGTGGTTGTATATGTTTGGGTTATCATAGTGCATATATAATGGAACCAGACTGCATCAAGCAAAGTGATATCAAAGTTTGCAATTACCAGATTTTTGTGTGCAGTGCCTGATCTCTAAGACTCAGTGTTAAGTAAGCAGTAAAAGGAAGGAAAATGGTTTATATCATGATGAATTGGGAGTGGATGTACTGTGTTGACCATAAATAATGTAGATGAATCATGAAAAATGATGAATGTCAACATTGGTGCAGAATGGCTATTTTTGATGTTCAGATTTCATTTATGTCTGTGTAAGAATATTTTATGAGATCTTGAGCATACCTTTGGGCTTAGATTAGTGGTGAAAATGTAGTTAATGGCAATATTTACTTTGTAGTGGGGAAAACATAGTAAAAGTTCTTGGTACAGTTCAGAAGAGGCAGGATTTTTGAAGTGGCCAAGGCTATAGTTCATCCTTTTTCTTCCTTTCTGAAAAATATCCCTTTGCCTCATCCTTCCACTTCTCTTACTTCAAAGGTCTTTGCTGTTGGCCAACCTTTCTTTGCCCCCCATCATCTTCTGTTGTTACTAACTTAATTTCCTATTGACTAATAGTCTTCTGTTCTCATTGGTTTATGTTTTTCCATAAGACTGTTTCATTTCACGTGTCCCTTCTTCCCTGAAAATATGCATACACTTTCATATACTATATTAACAGTTTTGTTTTCCATCTTATCAAAGTGCTTTTCTTCTGTTTTCCCTTTCTCTAAGTAATACTAACTGACTGTAGAGCGGGCCTGCGCAACACATGGCCCACAGGCTGCATGCTGTCCTCTAAGCTGTTCTTTTTCTTTTTAGCATAGGAGCAGCTGCCAAGAGACAGTCAGAGGTGTGGTTTGAGAAGTAGCTCACTGCTTTTGGCTTTCCCAGCAGTGAAGAGGCAGGAGCTGGCTGGCTGGGATGCCTCTAATGCTTGGCTGTTTGCTCAGTTGATCTGTGTGTGCCACTTGGTTGGCTGGTGTCACTGTTCCTCTGGTATTAGTGCTGCCCTTTGACTAACTTGTGGCTTGACCAAAGATTCAGCTGGTGTGGAGAGAAGCTTTAATAATATTTTGTTGAGCTGTTCAAAGGGTATTATAGCAGGATGAGGCAGAGAAGTATATTGATGCTAAAACTTTTAATGTTGTATTGGAATTGAGCCACTTGGTTGTAAGAGCATAAAATGGTAGAAGGTGCCTTCATCCACGTTGCTTCACAGAAATCTGATTTTCTTTATTTGAATGGGATGAGATTTTTAACTACACGGATTCCATTGGACTGCAAGTTATGTAGAAGGGAAGAAGCTTAAATTCTCAGTAAATCACCCTAATTGAAATAATAAGGGAATAAATGTCTTTAACATTAAAGCTGGCAAGGCCAAGCAATGGAGAACTGCTTTTGCTTGCTTTCGTCATGCAAATGTTGGTGTACTAAGCATTCTCGAGTAGCCTGAGAAGTAACAACCATGCTTACTTCAAAGCCTTGCAGCTGAATAAACACAGACGTTTGTTGCCATTGCTGCATCTGCCAGCAGTCGAGTAGTAAAAGTCTCCTTATAGCACAGAAGCTTGTAAATATCTTCAGTTTTTAACTGTTGAGAACTGAGTAGAACTACAGATGTGCTATTTTAAATATGAAATTATGCAGGTGTTTTCATAATACTTTCTGAAGAAATCAGTTGCTTTAGTTTCAGCAGTTGAGTCTGTCATTCTGTTGATGGTGCCACATGTGCTAATGTCAAAGACAGGTTTTGGATTGTTTAAAAAGAAAAGCAAAATATATCACCCTGTGTAGGTCACAGAATTGACAACTAAGCAATGTCACTGCCAAAGAAATCATTCTTAATCTTTTGCGGAATGACTGTTTGCACCCCAGACAGTATTATTGTAAAAATTGTAAAGAGGTATTCTGAAATACAGTTCCATTAAAACAGTAGTAAGATGATGATGCTAGATTGTGACATACTGCAAAATATTTTGAGATGGTATGCTTAGCTCTGTGGAATGACCATGAGGAAAATCCTTACTTTCTCAGGGTTAGGTCAGGGAATATGGAAAAAAAAAGGAATAAATATCATCTCTATGTATTTTGGCAAAAAAAAATTGGTGGAGAAAGAAAGAAAGGAAAAACAGTCACTTCAAGATAAATCTTATAAGCTATGTAAAACTAGATCTAATTGTCTGCATTGAAGTTTTATTTGTGCTTTATCTTGATGAGAACTTTGTAATATACACTTGAGGGAGATGAAAGTAAAGCAAACTTGCCTTAAGTGCAGCTGTAATTCTGGGGCTTGTTACTGAATATTGAAAGGTGGTGTGTTCCTTTTAGAAGGTGGGAATGTTTGTTGTAACACTTCTCTTCATAATATACTGCACAGAGGAAGTGGACTGAGGCAAAACATTGCTAAAAGGTCGAGGTTAGTGATCTTCCCTTCTGTCCACCAATGATGAGGTCACATCTGGAGTGCTGGCCTTCTCAGTACGTGAGAGATGGGGATATACTGAAGAGAGTCCAGTGAAGGGTCACAAAGAGGATGCGGGTACTGGAGCATCTCTCCTGTGAGGAAAAGCTAAAACTGGAACAACTTTTAAATTGCTTTAAAGGGAGAGGGGCAGGATGTATTCCAGCCATCATAGCTGAATTCTGAGTACTGTTTAAAGAGCCTCAGAAAATCACAGCAATAGGCAGGCAGAGAAAAGAAGTTTGTGGAACTGTTTTACTTGGTTATCACAAAGTTGTCTTTCTATATTAACTTCTATATGATAAAAACCCTGATGTAGTAAAACAGTCTGAAGTTCTCATATGTGTGTGCTTACCTTCCCTGTCAGGCTTAATCTTTAATTTTCTTCCCTGTTAATGGTTGCTTTTGTCTTTCTGGAGCTTTCATCCCTTGGGCTTGAGGTGCTTACAGTCTTCTTGAAATTGAGTTTGTATGAAAAGTAGTTCAACATCATTAGAAGAGGTTGAGAAGTGTTATTTAAAATCAAAGCTGCCTTCTGGAACACACAAGTAACAAACAGCACTTGTGTGTTCTTTGAATTATTTTTTTTTTTCTTTCAAGACCTTTTTGGTAAATGAATCAGATACATGAGTAGCCTTCATTAAGACTATAAATGCATTTGGGTGTGGTAGAAATCTTAATATTAAAACAGTTTAAAAAGCCTTTACCGATTACATGCAGGTCTTCTATGAATAATGTTAAGGTAAGAAGCTTGTGCATGTATAATAAAAATGATCAAAACTAAAAATTCATGAAGTGGTGGAGGTTTCTGACTATTCAAGGTACAGGCTACAAGCAGTTGTTAAGGCAAGAGCTGCCCAAGCTTTGTTTTTTCAGAATCATGATGTGTGTAAGATATGTTTGTACCTTGAATGGGAACTTTGTAAAAGCACAGTTGATGCTCAGAGACTTGGGTTGGACTGTGTTTTCAGAATCCAGAACAATATGCTCTGTTGCAGTTCTTACAGTTGCTGAGAACTCTATGTTCTCAGTGATCCTGTCAGCACTGGTTTTCATTGTCTCAGGCTCCTGTTCACATTGAAGGTCTGTTGGTTGAATGTTTAACTCCTGTACCTGAGGATGGTGAATATTGATGGAATAAAAGTATTTCATTCCACGTTTAACCTATGTGCTTAACCAGCTTTGATACCAACGCAGCTCTTAATATATTTATTCCTGTTTCAACAAATCATTGTTTTGCATTAAAATTATTATTAAATCTGGTATTATAAGTGGACATTAATACTATTTTTATCTACACCTGCACAAATCTTGCACAAATCTGAAGGGCTCCCTTTAGGAAATTTCTTCTTAAACCCCTTTGTTTTATGAGAATTGGTGTGGATGTCTCAAATGCAAAAAAAAAACATGCGTGACAAGGATACTCTAAATATTTGTGACAAACTATTCAACTTAATTTCATTGTTTAAGAAGCGAATATGGAGTATGATTACTTGAGCTACTATAATCTAGAAATTATTTTGATGCATTTTTATTCTTATTTTGATGATTGTGAGCAATAGGATGAGTGTCCTTGAACTTGGGCAGAGTTTATGAATTTAGTGTGGGTCTCTCAAAGCGTTACCTTGTTTTGTAAAAATAAGTCAACTTGTTTCATTAGACCCATGCCTTTTGTGAATAGCATTGTTTATCACTTAAGCAGTTAATGATATTTATATTGTGTCAGGTCAGTATATTTAGGAGCAAGAGACAGGTGACATCAAAAAAAGGAAAGAGCACATAGCAAACAGCTTGCTTGAAGGTGTCTTTTTTGAGAAGCTGAAGATTTACATGCTGTTTACCTGTTGTAAACATTCCATATAAAAGCCACTTTATACTATCTATTCTTTTAGGTACAAGTTTTAAAAGCAGCAGCTCCTGGTGAAGTTTGTGAAAACTGCAAGGAGACTTAAACTGTAGTAGGTTTACAGTTCTACTTCATATTGGATAGCCCTCCCGCTTCTCTGGGTTGTCCTCTGTTCTTACCAAAATTACTCTAGAATATTGATCTTTGTGGTCAACAATTAGATGAAGTGGCATTGAAGTATAACATAGTAAGCTTCTTGCCCTTTGCCACCAACATTGATACTGGCTATGGAGAAAAATAACTGTAAAGAGCAACTTCAGTGACCAGTTGAGTCAGTCTGTGTCTAGACTACTAAGTGTAACATGCCTGGAAACTTTCCTTGATGCTTAGGGCCAGCTGGCACGAAATGTCCTGTTTGTGCTGGTGTGTGCTCACCCACTAAAGCAGAGTCTGCATGCAAACTGTCGATTTGAAGAGTTCTCAAACATTTCCACTGCTGAATAGTGCCTGAAAGTTGGCTGGGGAGACTCTGGGTTGATGTGGGCCAAAAGCATGCCAGGGAGTGTTTTAACAAATTAGTGGTTGTCTCTTTCAGTGATGAAGAACACTTCCTGACCTTGCCTTCCTTTTCTCCTCACACTTTTTCTTCCTGTTGGGAAGCTGGTGAAAGAAAATAATAAGCAGGAGTAAGAAGAGACACTTGAAAACTTCTCTATCAAAGAAGCAGTAGCTCTTAGAGCAGCACTGCCTCACTTCAGTCCAGTTTATTGCTAGCTGATATCTCTAGAGGAATGCAGGAGAAGCTAGTGGAGCCTAGGAGGAATGTTAAAAGGGTTTCAGATGTCCTGCTAACTTGGAAGAATCAGATGTTTTGCTGAAAGGTCTCAAAAGGTTCTTTTGTTTTTAAAAATAATCTATTAAATACTTAAGTATTTTTCATTGGAGAAGTTTCATGTTGTGGTGATAGTATATTAAAGGGAGGAGTTGTTTCAGGAGTGCAGTGTGAATGACTGTTTTATGGAGATAAGTAATTGTCTTCTCTAATGTTTTCACAACATGCAGGAAGAGATCCGTAGGTTTGGTAGACCCTACTCATTTAGAAGAAATTAATGAAGAATGTTTAATTTTAATATACAGTAATTTTTGGTTTGCATTTCTGTTGTGCAAAATACTTTATTTTACTAAACATTTTTGTCAATTGCAAGTCTGTTTGTTTAGTGTGTTTATTAAATGGGGAATAAGCACAAGTTTCATAGTCTGACCTTAAAACTTTAGAAAGTTGATCCCCAATGCCCTCACTTAATCTCTTAAGGCTTTATTTTACATGTACAATGTCATCTTTTATTTTTGCAGAGGATGACAAATAGCAGCAGCTCCCCTAGCCTTCTCAATGACAGTGCCAAGCAGTATGCAGGCCATGGTAAGTATGTTTAAAATAAAATAATACATATAGAAGTATGTTTGAACATTTGAGAGATTCACTTTTGCAAAACTGAGGCTTAAGGAAGTGTTACTTGTGCTCTGATTTTACAGAGATACAGCAGAACTTTATTTTTTAGCAGTAGTGTAATGAACTCATAAGTTTTTAGCCTTCTCTTTGCTGTGGGGGAAAAACTAAAAAAAGTCACTATCAGTCTTGTTACTTGAAGTGAAATGTTAGTTGGATAGCCACTGCAAAGCACTGATAGCTTAAGCATTTATGTTGCTTCACTGTAGTATCCCTTTTTATTATGCTTCTTGGATAAGTTATTGTGTGGGATTAGTGTACAAGTGTTTTCCATTAAAGTTAGGGTGTGTGGATTTTGTGAAATGTCACATAACTGATGATTTTTAATAGCTATTCAGTTTTGTCTTGCAAGCAGTACTTTGCCTCTCACAATTTTTTCCTTGCTATAGGAACATGTTTTATATACATGATTTTCAGCTGAAGGGAATGTCTTGATAGTGGAGGCCTACGTACTCACTAAATTATTGTGGAGGGTGTACTGAGCTCTGTAATGTGCTCTTCAGAAACACTGCAGATTATTTCAGCTGTAGCTGTTAAGTTCTTTCAAGGAGAGGGTACTGCTCTCTTATGGCAAAGATATACATTTAAAATAAATTTCTGCTTTGAAAATTGCTGTGTAAATTATGCTCTAGATCCCCATTTGCATGTCTGACCCTGCAGCTAGTCTCCTTTCTAGGATTATACTTTTTAAAGCATGGTAGTAACTACTATAAAATGAGCTTGCTTGAAAGTCAAAATTTGTGTGTGTTTTCTTGTTTTTTCTATCTCATTTATTTCCACCAGGCTTTGAGATTAACTCTGCATCTTTTGTCCCACTGAATTAGCTATTCAAGGCAGTGGAGGTCTCCAGTTTTAAATGCAGTCAGAGTTTGACTGTGACAGGCCAAATAGTAATGGTGATGCATGTCAAGGAGAGAAACCAGACCAACTTTTAGAAACCATTTTAAATTTTGTCATATCTCAGATCCTTTCCTCTCTCTCTCTCCAGCTCTGCCAAGCAGTGCTTCACTTGTAGAATTGCTGTTTTAGGGAATATTTATCATTGAAGAAATATAAGATAAATTCTGTGTTAAAAATTTAATGTTAAAGAAAGTGTTTAATGTAAACACCAACATCTACAGCTGGCAGTCATCTGCTAATTTGGCAGTTTTAGCCATGTAGTTTGGAGTTGCATCTGTGAATGTTATATAGTTTTTGATACTTCAACTCTGGAAAAGATGAATTGGAACAAAGAAAAAGCAATAAAAAGTTATTAATGGAATGTGAGCTTCTGCTATCCTTGGTTCTGATTTAAATATGAAATGCAGAACAGTGACAGGACAAGCAAAATCCACATCATTATTTGTGAGACCTGTTACACAGAAGGTTGCTAATTTCAGGTAAGCAGAGATCATAGAATCGTAGAATCTTTTATGCTGGATAAGACTTTTTAAGATCGACTCCAACTGTTAGCTCAGTGCTGCCAAGTGCACTGCTGAAGCTTTCCTTCAGTACTGCATTTACACAATGCCCCTAGGGATGGTGACTCATGTACTTGCCCTGGGCAACCTGTTCCAATGCTTGTCAAGCCTTTCAGACTATCTTCTGGTGAATTGGAAACATTTGTAATGTATCATCTGCAGGGTTAAAAATGACATGCAAATGTAAGGAGCGCTTACAACAGGTTTTCTGATCAGATGAAGGCAGTGAAATGTTAGGTGGCCTTTAAATTGTGTCAACAGCAATTAAACTTAGGAATTCTGTTAATGAGCACCATTTCAATTAAGCAGTTGAACAGAATCTAATAAATGCTAGGGTTTTTTGCAGTGTGATTGCTAAATTTATCTTTGTCAAAAGGATTTATTCCATACAGAAATAAGTTAAAAAATATAAAAATTCTTTTAGTAGTGTATGTAAATATAACACATTGGTTTTACATTGGTTTTATAGATCCACTAACTTCACCAAATTCATCCTTGTTTAATGACTTTGCTGCCCTCAGCGTTTCTCAAAGGAGGAAGGTAGGCAACAACTAAATCATAAGTAGCATATTTATATATGAGTTGACAGGGAAGAAGATCTGGAATAACTTGAAATGCTACATGAAATAAGGATAAGTCTTTTGATGCTACTAGATTTATTTTAATGTATTGCTGCTGATATAAATAAGATCTTACTGCTTCGTTTTTGCTACATCAGATCAGACTGCTGCTGCTATTAAGAAATACGCCAAGCACTTGTAAACTGAAGTGTATAGAATATGAAACTTAGTATGTAGCCCATGGAATTTGAAAAATAATTCTTTTTATTCTACTAAGGGACATGTGACCTGCAAGCCTTATGGCAGCAAGTTCAGAATATGTTAAGAATCATTCTCCCATTTATTTGTACGTTATGTGATAATAATTGTAACAGTTCGAAATGCATTTAGGTTAAAAGGCAGTTATCATTGGGAAGCAAGGGTTTGGGTTTTTTCCCATCCATTTAATTTGTGTTGAGAAATCTTTCTTTTGCTGAGGGCTAGACAGCATCTTCAAACACCTTTGACCTGCAGCTGTGCAAGTTGTGGTGTTTTCCAGTTATACACTCAGTGGCTGGAATAAGAGACAAAAGTTTGATTATGTAAGAGTTCTTCCTCGTTTTTGTGAACTGCCACTTACCAAAACCAGCCAGTGTCTTGTCCCAACTAGTTATTAAGTTTTACTTTCACTTACATGTTCTACTATTTATTAGCCACAATATTCTGAGCTTTCCTGTAGAAAATAATGAAAGCAAGCTACATCAGCATGTTCTGTATTATTCCTGCAGGTGAAGATTGAGCTTAAAGATAATTCCTATAGTTGGTCCATCACACTGTTTTTTAAATATCAATACTGTTGTAGAACATTAATTTTCTACTATTCTGATGTATCCAAACTACATTAATTATCTGCATTGCTCTTTTCCTTAATGCCAGTACAGTATAGTGAAAGCTGGATGGATGAACAACACATTTATAATTCTGTACACTTACCAAGGCAGATAAAAATGAAAAATAATTCTATGTTCCTCCTTAACACAGGCTTTGAGAACCAGTATATACATGCATGTACGTATGTACCTGTGTGTAAACTTGTGCTTGTGTGTAACCATATGCACCAAAGATAATAAGCCATCAAACAGAAGGATTGCAAGAATGACCACTGTCTCTAAAAATTACTTTGAAGTTAAGCAGTACAAAGTGAAAATAAACCAATTAATGTTTGCTGTAAAGCACAAATACCTCAAAGCTGAAATAGTCATTCAGAATGCTTTCTGATTTGGTCCATGCTGCTAAAAGAGTGTTAAATCTGTGAAACTGATTTACTTGTATTTTTTTTCTAGTTAGCATTTCTGCTATAACTGGCATTAATTGAAAGAGGTTTGTATTTTTATTTGCGTATTAATAATTTATCTTTTATACGACTGCTATTTTGTAATGTATGCTTGTATTAAAGGTTTTTAAGTACTACTAATGGGGAAGTTTTCATAAAATACTACTTGAGCTGTGTGAATCTAGGCATCCAGGCTCCCTCTATAGTCAGC
Organism: Parus major; assembly: GCF_001522545.3. Classification (NCBI taxonomy): domain Eukaryota; kingdom Metazoa; phylum Chordata; class Aves; order Passeriformes; family Paridae; genus Parus; species Parus major. Next base: position 68,302,330 of record NC_031768.1, on the reverse strand, counting down.
ACAGGGAGATGAGTAGTTTAAAGAAACATTTAGCTCTCTGAGAAAAATACTTTGGAAATGAAGAGATGTTGGTCATTGCTTTAAGTGGGCAAAAATTGATGGCTAAAGTTACGAGAAATTAATGAGTTTTGTGACTGACTTTCGCTGCCAGTCAATACACTGCAAGTAGCTATCATGTAGTTTTAAAATATTTTTAGCATTTTTATTACAATAACCAAATTGTCTGAAGTAATTTCCTTAAAAGCACTAAATCCTTGAGAGCCAGGTGTTTAAAAACTTGAGTGATTCCTCTCTACCCCATTAACTGGGGCTTGTTTAGAGCTTGAACAATGGGGTTTATTAGGCCAGTGCTTGGTGCCAGCTGCATAAAGGGAGCCTTGGTGACTAGTTCAAATGTATGTGTTTACAGCATCTACTGTTTGAAAAAAAATGTCCATTATCTTGCTAAGTGCCCAAGTCTAAGGTTTTGTTTGTTCTGAACCAGCTGGCAAAACCAGCATTTCCTTCGTTTATCTCTGACTTGGAGGACAGATATAATACAGTCTTGGTAAGTGAATAAAGAACAATTGCTTTCCTTTGAACTTGTCACAATTCTAATTTGTAATATTTTGAAGTATTAAGTTATTTGGAACTATGTAAAAACTGCATGTTTGTTTTATAAAACTGGATAGTTTCTGCATAAGCATGTACTATATAGTTCTGTTAAAGCAAGCTTATTGTCTGTGGATATTGCTGATCTTGTTATGCTGGCAGCCCTTTAACAATGGGCAAGCCATACAGAGAAATACTTGAGATCAATAAAATACTAAACAAAAGTTGATGATTGTAATTCTGAATATCCTTGCTTTTTAATTAGACAATGTTTTTGAGACTAGTTAGTATGACTGAGCTATTTAATTTGCTTTTGATTATTTGATGTTTAGAGCCATTCTTCTTTCAGTTTAAAAAGTAAACATAGTCCTTGAATTTTTGTGAACATTCTCGAGGTAATTATCTCTGTTTAGAAATTATTAAACTGAATTTCAATTTTAGATTTCAGGAAAGCTAAGATTACTGTTTAAAGACATTTTTATAGGATACTTAAAATGAAATCAAAGGAGCTAAGTATTTCTGTAGATGGAGCCTTGGTGGAGGTTCTGTCAACTGTAAAACCTTCTGGATTTACTGTCCGGTTGTTGTAACTCCACATGCAGTAAGACAAGCAACCTTAAAGTGAATTTCCTATAAGAGATTTTTAGGTAAGTATTACTCTACAATGCACAAGTAGGATATGTGAAGCATGGAACAAAAGCTACAGTTAGTAATAGACTAACACCCTTTCCCAAGAATAATGATGTCATGTTAATTTCATTTTTTCTTCAAGTACATGTTATGCTTGTTCAAAATAGGGGTGGCATTCTGAACTTGAACTTCCTGGGTGTTTTTCCTAAATTGACTTTAGCCATTATCTAGAAAAGTGCTCCTCTCTAAACCTGAAATGATCTGTCTGGAAAAGTTCTTTATTTCGTTTTGGTGCTTCTGGTAAACAGTTCATTAAAACTTGTGAAGTAACTGATTAGAATCTGCTGTCAAGGACATGACAGCTTAATGCACTAAGATGAAAATATATTATGAAACTTTTGTTTAAATTTGTTCTGAGACTGTTGCCACCAATCCAGGCTAAAGGTTCCTATACTTGTCACTGGTCAGCCCTACATGATAGTGAAAAACATTTACTTTTACATTTTATGTTGTTTTTTCATACCTTCAATCCTCATGACAACTGAACTCTTATGAAAAGTTTCTAACACTGACTTATTTCCATTTCATTTTTTTAATTGTTCAGTCACACCTAGAGGAGGTCCATTAAGGTGAGAATAACTTCAGTTCACAGGCTACAAGGGGTGAACTAATTGCTGTACTGAACAACTTTAAACACAATTTTATTGCTACTTTTTATGTATTTTAAAGCAATTTTTTTCTAGAATGCCTTCCATTGATTATAGGTGAGTAAAGGCAAGGACAAAAACTCTGGATTAGAAAGGAAAGTATATGAGAGATTATCTGAATTGAAATTCACCCTGAACAGGATGCAGCTGTTCAGTGCCATCTGTGGAGATTTACAGAAAGTGAGACTGGACAGCAGACTTAATTAATGTACTTTGATCAGCAGAAATAAATATGCATGGAAAATTATTTGAAGCGAAGACTACCTGTAAGCCTTAGTCTGCATAAATGCAAGCTTTTTAATGAGTATGAGAAGGGTTTGACCTATCAAGTTAAAAGAAAACAATAGATAACTTAGGTCCTCTGGGATATTAAATTCTTAAGGCTTAAACAGTTGATATTTTATTTTTGAGTGTCTTGCCTCCCATCTAGTTTTGTTACCTGTTCGAAAGCTGTATTTCTCTCCAGTTTCTTCTTTCCAGCTCTGTCTTGACACCTCTGATACCTGATCATTATCTAGTTGAGTGGTGTTCATTGAAAAGCCGTGTATGCCGTGTTTGGTCTTGCTGAATTTACTTTTAATGAAAGTGTGTCAAGACAGTTCTCACCTTTCAGATCCTCCTGCGTAGTACAATCTCAGAAGCACGAATCATGTTCTGATGAGTTGAGGGGTAATGATCAAGCATCATGGCACTGTGTGCTAAGAGACAGAATTATGGCTTCACAGATTCTATAATGTACCTGGGCTACACTTTTATTTCAAACCTAAATTTTTCCTTCTGGAATTTATTCACCCATACTGCAATAATAAAACATTATAGTTGATGCTAAAGAAGGTTAATGCAGAAATGCAGAAAGACTATGGTTTATGAAAAAACTAATAAATGTTTGTAAGTGGTATCAGGGTCTAAAACATGTTACAAGGATATCATAAAATGTAATCTGCTTTACATTTTCCCTTGGAAGAGTTAGTTATGGGAATTGTTCCTTGGTTGTGTGGTCTTGTTGTCTTAATTATTACTATTTAGATAAATATCTGTTTTTGATTTCTAAGTGTGTCATGAGAGAATATATTATTCACTTTTATTTTTGTGTGTGGATTAGTGATCATTATGATACCTAAGTCAAATTATAAAAGCATTTCTCTTTAAAGATATGAAGTACTTTTATATTTTTTTGCCTCATCATTTTATGAATTTGAAGTCAAATAACTTCAAATGTAACTGATACGCTAGATGCTTTTGTTTGTATTTACAAGCTTTGTTTGATTTTTTTTCTGTGCCAAGGTGTATGTAGTCTTCAAGAGTGATTTGCAGTAAAATAATTTAAATTTTTTTAAAATCATGCACATGTTAGGTGGAGACACTATACAAATATTTAGAGCAGCTAGAAATATATCACATTTGAGAAATCATATGCCTGTTAAAGACAGAGTTAAAGTTACATCAGTCTTTAACCCTCTTACCTATATATTTGGTAACTGCACATGATTTTTCCACTTTTTTTGTAAGTAATATAAAAAATTCTGTCCTATTAAAAGAAAACTTTAAACATGAGGAAAACCTGTGGTTTGCCTGTAGTGTTCATTTAGCAATGGATTTTTTGAAAGTACATCTTGGGGTGGTGGTACTCTGACAAGTCTTCACTACAGTTTGAACTACCCACTTTAATGGTGGTAGAAAAAAGTCTGCTTTTCCACCAGTTTACATCAATTCAACAGGTGATAAGAATTTCTCAGTAAAGAAGTTTGTCAGTAAAACTAAATCCATGCCAGGATTTAAGCTTGTGGTAATTCATAGCTCATCCCAGTGTAGCTAGGCTGCAAAATTGATGAGTAAACATTTGACTTAGTTATATCAGTTTTCCTGCTTCTGAACTCTTCAAGATTTTCATGTCTTCAGCATATATACTCATGAAATAAACTGTTTTAGGACGTTCATCTGAGAAGTTTCCTTCAGCTATGGTTTAAAATGCTTCATACAATGTCTGACCTATTGTATCTCTAAAATTTGTTTAAACCAAGAATTTTTAATTTTTTAAATTTATTTTTTTTTCAGTGTTCAGATGTGTTTCTCTGGAATAAGACATTTCCATGCCAAATGTCACACTTAATTGTTCTTGGGGTAGAGGAATATATTTTGTTTCTCTCTGTATGATATTTCAGAACTAGTGAAATTGTGTCCCAAGCCAAACCCAGGTTTTCATGAGCAATCTGGATGGAAGGGTGTCTAGTCTGTTAAATTCATGTAATCACAATGTGTAATATTGGAAACTTCAAAATTATAAGCATATAAACATAAATGTTAGGATACTCATCTTTTTTCGTAACGTAAAAAGCTCTCCAGCCAACCACACAATTATTTTTAAGCTGTTGACCAAGCTTCTATTCTTTTTTTTTTTTTTTTTTTTTTGTGGATATCAAAAATTAAAAAAATGGTTCCAGCCTTCAGAAGCTGAGTTACAAAAAACCACAGATGTGGTCTGCCTGTCTACCAGTGTAATAAAAAATGAAGAGTAGAGGGTATTTTGGTTAGCAATTACTGCCTTCCATGTAAAGGGGTTTTGTGGCTTCATTGGCTACGAAACTTATACAGTTTAACTTCACTTAAATGACAGCTTTTCTTTTTCATACTCCATCTTATCTGTTGGGATTTTCCTGTTTGCCATAACTCATGTTCAGGTGTACCAGTTAACTGGGTTCAGTAATGAACAGTAACAGTTGTATTCACAGTCACAAGGTACTGCTTAGCTGATTGTGCCTGTATAGGGGCTTGATAACATGTTGAACTTCATATCTATGGCTTGGTGTTTCAAGTACTGTCTTATTCCACCTAATCAGTTGTGGTTGTTGGGTGAAAACAGCAATAATGACACCAAGAACTTTTATTTTGGTTTTAATTTTAAAGGCATAATGAAACAGAAATTGCTCCTTTTTAAGTAGACTAGCAGCCTAGCTGAGTGCAAAATCAGCACTGAAATTCAAAATTGAATGTCTCACATATTTTTGGTAGTACAATAAGTAGTACAAGGCAAGTGTGAGATTATATAGCTTTTTTTTCCCCTTTTCTGTCGGATAATGTAGTGTTTTGTTGTTTGTATGTGCAAATACAGTCAACTCGTTGCACAACAGATGAGCCCTAGCTAATGCTACTGTGATACCTTTTAGCTATAGTAATTTAAGGTAATGCTGCTTCATTTAGCCTGTGATGGAGAAAGCTTAAGATGACTTCCATTTGGTTTGGTAGTAGAAGCACAGAGGCAGCATTACCTTAGCTCAGACTCTTCACAATACTTTGAAACACAATAGCCTGCTCATGTGTTTGTATGCCAGGCTTAATTTGATATATTTTGGTACTAAAAAGGTCTTGTAAATCTAAAATTCAAGACCTGGTAGAGGTAAATGCATTTTAAGTAGCAGAAATGTAATTTGGGACCCGAGTGATCCCCAGAAAATGGAGTTGTAGATCTTGAGTAGAATTTTGTAATTGTGTAGTTTGATTTATCAGCTTATCTAGACTTAAATACTACATGAAAGTCTTTAAAGTTTGAGTGTTTGTAGTTATTTTCTTGTTTAAGTTTATTCCTCTATCCTCTATAGGATAGCTATGGAACATCCTACACTAGAGGTCAATTTAATCCTGAATTACAAAAAGGAAGTGTGATATTGCCCACTGTCTTTGAAACAGGAGGAACTAGGGGCAAAGACACTGTTACAGCAAATAGTAGGAAGAATATAGAGTTGCTGAATGTATTCCCAAAATTCTTGTTGAATGAATGAGAACCAAGTAATTAAACTTACTTGAGGAATATGTTCTAGCATGGGCTAGAAGTTAATCATCATTAGTAGTGTTCTTAGATGAAGATGATACTTAGGAAGGACTTTTTTTTGGAGTGGCTTTCTTTCGTTTCAAGTGTAATGTTTTTCAGACTTTAGAGGTTTATCTTTCCTAATAATTGTGCCAACCAATAGGCTCCTATCATTAATTGCTGACAACAGCTTGGTTCTGCAGGGCAAGGGTTATAATTATTAGCTATGGCTGAAAATGCTTACCCTTCTCACCCTGGGGGAAGCTAAGCTGTTGCTAGCAATTGAAGGTAGTTAGCTGTTCCCTGCCCTCATGTAAACATTTGCAGCCATTAATTGCTGTATCTGAACAGGTTTTTTACCCCATAGACTGTATGGAAGGCAAAAAAACAATTGTTTTTGTAAACATTCAAGAGAAATTGTCCCCAAGCATAAAAGTTTGTTTCATTAGTCCAGATTGTCATGCCCTCTGTGTTTTAGGTAGATATATTTACATATTTTTATATATATGTATGTTCAGAAATGATCAGTGGTTGGTGAATTCTTGCTCATTTTAAGGTGAACTGTTTGTGTTGCTTTACTTCCTGCTTTGCGTAGAGGTCAGGGATATACCAAAGTTGATACACTTATTCAGACTTCTCAATTTATTTGTTTTCCCTTCTGTTGAATCTCTTCTCTTGGCAGATACTCTGTTTGCTGATATCCTTTAAATTCAGATTGCATTTCTAAATCAGATCCAAGTTTGCTCATTGAGAACAAGTGTTATTTAGAATAACTTCAGGGCACGTAGACTAAAATTTATTTCCAAATGTTAATATTGTATATTCCATCTTCTAATGTCTGTCTAAATAATGAAATTTTGACCTAGTAATCCCCTAATGTTTTATAAGTAATGAAAGGAAAAAGTTTTATTTTAGACTCATCCAGTGCTTAATTTCATTTTTTAATGCAAGTAAGTAAAGAACTACTGGAACATGAATTCATATTGTCTCTGTATTGTCCTTCATAAAGCCTAGAATACAGTTTCATCCTGTTGTCTAGAATCTGGTCATCCTGTTGTGACCAAAACTGCCTTTTTCCAGATTGGCTCATTTGCTCTTTTGTTTTGGTTCTCCTTTTGAAAATGTTTGTAGACAACCAGTTGTTATGGAATTCCTTTGTGAATGGAAGTATGTTTGGGCACTGGTTTGTAGTCCAGCAGTCTGAGGCAGACTGTGCCCCTGCACTTGGTGTAGAGCATGAGGGGAGAGAGAGATGGGGAAGGTTCCAGGGAAACTGTTACTTTTCACTATGTTATTTCCAATAGTTGGCCTAAGAAAAATACATATTACATTCAAACCCTGCCCTAAAGTCAAATCTTGCTTAAATGTCCTGCTTCTCAGTTGTAAGGGCTTTGCAGGTTAGGATTTTAGTAGTCTAATTTACTGAGATAAGTTGCCTAATAATTCAGATTTTCTCCAAATAATCAACCAATATTTGGATTTACCATGATCAGGTGTGTCTTTGAACTGCAGGAGGACTTTATACTACCCATCACAGATTTCTAATTGGTATGCTAATATTCAGACTTGTTTATTGTTACTATGTTGGGTTAACTCCTCCGTGGAGTTTATTTGCTTTGGTAGTTCATAGTCCATGTTGGTATCATTCGGGGTTTTTTGTTGTTTTGTTTGTGGGTTTTGTGGAGGGGTTGGTTTGTTTGGGTTTTTTTGGGAAAATGAGGTAGTGTGGACTCCACTGAGTTTTAATTCTTTCCAAAGTTTTTAGCCTAAAAGGTTCCAGGAAAGTAGAGGAGAGAATTGATTTAGGTTTTGTTTTTGCAGCCATGTTATGGTAGTTTTGTCCTGTGTTTTATTAATTGTTTCTGTGTGAGTGGGAAATCTTCTCCAGTTAGATTCTTGCCTTGTTTCATGAGGAATTATTTCTAAAGTGTGTATGAAGGTACATGTTGGTAACATTTCTAAGGTGCTGGGTAAAGTAGATCTCTGAATAACGGTAAGTTAAGCTTTGATCACTTAGAGTGATCTATATCCAGATGTTAGTTTCACTGTCACATAAAAATACCCAAACAAAACCCCACAGCAAAAGACCAGCCAACTCCTGCAATTTGATCCAATTGTTGATATAACTGTCATAAAAGGTCCTGGTCTAAATATGCATAGGTGCTAAAATATTTCTTTTTGATGATATTTAATATCTAGGTAGATATACCTAGATAGGTTTGAAAGCGCAGAGAAATCTGGAAAACTTCTGTACTTTACCTGTTTGAAAGTATTTAACAGATTTTCTTTTTTACAGTGTGTCTTTTGAATTTAATGTTCATATCATTCTTTATAAATACTTCCATTTGTGGAGATCATTGACAATGTAATAGAAGTGTCACTGTTAATGAGGTGCAAGTGATTCCTGCATGTTAACTTCCTCAAATGTGTTTTATTTTCTCAATTTTATGACAGTTCCCAATGCATCTGTCATAGTAATTCTTGTCTATTTTCACTTAAGACAGTAGCTGAAATTATTTTTTTTAAATTATAACCTGAGCAGAAATGTTTCCCTCAGAGTTGCAATTGGCTACTCAGTTCTACCTGATTTTCAAAAGCAAATTTTCAGGAGATGAGTCATGGCAAATTTGAATTTAAAATTTGTTTGGTAGAAATTTCAAGGGAGGTGTTATTATGATGTGATTGAAGGTATTTATTTTGAAAATACGGATTTTTTTTTTTATAACAGTTTCTCATTTGGACAGAATTTTCAAATTTATGTGCATATTTCAGTGGCTGACTCGTGATGAATGGCATTTATTGCAAGTAATTAGTAGTCCCTAAAGTTTGTTTTCTTTTTTATTTTTTAAATCATTGTTTATTATAACCAAATTGTCAGGATTGAAAGGAAACAGTCTCAGTTAAATTTTACTTGCAAATTGTTTCCTATTCCACCAATCCAGAATCATATCACAGTATAATACCTATTTTAGTGTAGCTTTAGATGAGGGTTGTTAGGAGTGGCCTGGTTTCTCTCCTTCTTTTTCATAGCCCAGGAAGTATCGACTGGGGATGCTGGATGAGAGGATAGTTCCGGTGGGATCAAAAGCAAGAAAATCAAAGAATCCTATCGGCTGTCTGGCTGACAGGTGTAAAACAGGAGTACCCATCAATATGGTTTGGTGGAACAGAGTCACAGAAAACAATTTACAGGTAAAATTATTTTTTACTAGTCATTTTTTCAGTATTTTGGATGTTTTATTTTCAGTTCTGGAAAATGTTAGAGTTACTCTGAGTATGAGTTAAGATCAAATCAAATATTTATTTCACATAATAGGTGTAGTGGTCCTCTAAGAGAGTGATTTGGGGATATTTAATTATCTTCACTAATTGCTGAACTATGTAGTTTATTTGATTTTGGTATAATCTGAGAAGAAGGAGCAAAAGCAATCATGAAATGTATTCTAAAAGCAAACAACCATGTCATGTCATGGGCAGCGTGATGTAGGCGGCATGATGCCATGTTGTTTAGGGACATTTGGACCTTCAGTCTGTCTTGGCTCTTTTGCTGCTGGGGAGGCAGCATAGCCACTGATGAAGAAGCTTAAAGGAAACATTGGTAGAAGGACCAGGTAAGCTTGAAGGACAGTTGTTGAGAGCCTGTGAAGCAGTACTGTTTTCAAGGGAGAGAAGATTGACAAACTGAATTTACTGCATGCATAATAGTGAATGTAAGCCATAATTAAATACAGTTCTTCTGAGAAGAGAGAATCAGAAAACAGGTCTTTGGTTTTCAGGACATTAATGGGAAAAAAAAGTCCTGTTAGCACTCCTGTCCTCTCTTGTTTTCTTGCTGTACAGTGATGCAATAAGCTTTGTTGTAAATCTAATCCATTTAGATTAGAAGTAAAAGAACTTAATGCTTTTGGAGGCTGGAGAGGTAGTAGCCTGAAACTTGAAGCTTCTTGCCAGGAGCAGTTGTCTTCTCAGTTCTTAACACTACCTCTAAGTAGTGTTCAAAGTGTGGCAAAGGGAAGGAAGCTCAAGGTCCCGATGCTTTCTGAGCTTGGCAGTCTTTGGGACTGGCTGCAGAGCATGTAGCATTTGAAGGGTGCAATTCCAGGCTCCCTTATTGCACCAGAATCCCATGTACATAATTGACTTAAAGTATGTGTGGCTTTTATATTATGTGATACAGTTGCATAGCTTCCAATGGAGATGTGGGCTTTAACAAAGCATGTGTATGCACATGTGGTGGAAATACAGATAGAAAAATGTGCCAGCCATAATAAATAGACTTGGAGGAGAAACAGGAGGGATTGAAGAGAAACTGTGGAGTCTTGCAAGACTGAAGAAGGAAAGGTGTCAAAACTTGCATTGTAATATAATTTAACGGTTAATCCTGCATGGCTATAACTTTATAATCCAGATATGTTTTACATACGGTGTTACACTTACGTGATTAAAAGTGAAGTCTGCAGAGTGAATTGTGATCTGAGTAGTGCATTAAAAAAGCAAAATAAAACAAATCAAAGTTTGTTTTATAGTGACGGATCCTATCTTATATTAGGAAATGTTCTGAGCTCCTATACTACCACATGATATATATTATAATAGCAGATGGTAATCCTCCTTCAAAAAGTAGGAATAGATACATTTTAGTTATACATATTAGATCTTATTCACCATCAATTACTGATTCTTTGTTTCTTGAGCAAGAAATAATCAAAATTAATTTTTTCAAGTATGTTGCATTAGGAGCATAGACCTCTAAAATTTAGATGTTTTTACAGTACTTTGCAGTACTTTTGCTAAAGAAGCATGAAAATATTCTAAATCTAATTCTAAAGTTTACTTTTTAGTGAGCTCTACTTGTTGGTTGTAACAAGACTTCACTAATAGTTCTGTCTGAGCCTGTGCTCTGGTTTATAAACCAATAAATCTTTAGCCAACAAATTTTATCCAGCTTTAACAAAATTGACTCTTAATTCATTTGCAAGAACAATAGAGTAACATAACTAACAATGTTGGCAGTTTGAAATTTATTAGAGCCTGTTGTTGGAGTGATGTGATGACTTGTCACAGTAATTATAATAGTGTAGCATGTTACACAAATTCAATGGTGGGATAGAAAGAGATTTTCTTTGAAGTCCTTGGCAACCTTCCATGTCTTCTGGGTTGCTCTGACATCACAAAATGCATCCTTTCCTGATGTCATGGCTTGCAAGGAATCCCTGGAGGAATTGCAACAATGCTCTGTAAAATGAATCTCCTCATATAGAACTTCTGCCCATTAAAAAAAACCAAAACAACAAAGAAACCCCAAAACCCAACAACAACATAATAACAACATGTTAAGCTCAAGAAAGACTTCTGCATGTTTCTGTATTCCTAAGAGGTATTCTGAAAACTGTGCCAAAAATAGACTGGTAAATGACTGCCCTGCTTTAAAGCATGGGTGTGGCTTAGTGGTGGTTTTCTGTAATCATTACATGATTATGTAATTTGGGATGTCAGAACAGATCAGCATGAATTTGGAAGTGAAGGAGGACATAAAAAGAGAACAAAGAGGCTTGTATCCAGTTTCTAGCATGGGAAGTACATTAGCACATCCTTCTGAAATCAAATGAGATTGGCCTACTTTTTGAGTTAGGTAGCTAGCTTTGGGCTTTGGTTGAATGTACCAGAACCAAGCTAATGAAGTGGTATTACAGCCTCTGAAGCTGATGTGGTGTCTCTGCTGCTGTAGAGCTGTGCTGTGAGATGCTGAATGAGAAATGAGACAGAGAGAGAAGAGTGGTTTCCAGTATTCCTGTGGGATCCTCACATGACTTTCCAAAAATGACTTTCATAACTTGTATGTCCCTGTGTTCCAGCTCACTTCTGTACTTAAAGGCACTTTGAGGGTTCATTTATTAATTAATATAGCAGTGGGGCCTTAGAAGTTTATCACTGAGGAGCATAAAGACAAATCATATGTATTGAAGTTTATAGCTGATGAAACAGGAATTTTGATTTATTTCTGGATTACAGAAATCTGTTATGTGAAACTCCTTAACATACAGTAATGCCACATGCTGCTGTGTAGTCCTTCCGGTGATGGGTCTTCAGCTTAGATCCTTGGCTTGCTCTCTGATTTCATCTGTACTTTCTTTTAAGAAGTCTTGTATTGTTTTGGGGTGTTTTTTTGTGGTTTTTTTTTTTTTTTTTGTGATACTCACAGAATATTTTGCTTCTTCCCCTCCATACTTAATTTTATTTCCTTTTAATACCTGTAAAAGCATAAAAGCCACCAGACATACTCTGAGCTGACTGGTGATACAAATGAATTGTTTAATAATCCTGGCCTCACTTTGTACTTTTTCGTTCCATCCTTAGTAATTGCATCATGGCTAAAATCAGCCTTCATTTGGACTGTATTTATAAGTGTTTAATAATGTTTTTTTCACTCTAATGTATAGAAGTTTAGGAATTGTTTTTGTAAGTGGAGCTGGATGGACTCAGTTCTGTGGTCTGTCTTTGGAAGTTTCTTTGCAAAGCTGACTGAAAAGAAGCATGGACATAAAGAATCTGAAGAACAGGATATTTAGATGAAATTTCTTCATGGAATCATTCTGAGAATGCATGATAAAGTTATTTGGGTGATAATTAGGGAAGTTGCTTTGCTACTTTAGTTCACAGCATCTTCATTAATATATTGGAAGAAGGGAGATCAGATTTCGGTTGCCAAGGTTAAGAGGAAAAGGGAATGAAGGAAATTTTAGCAAAGGTATCAGTTAGATGTCATCTTAGGTGGTTTGCTAGAAATACATAACGTAGCTGACACAGCTGAACTTCCTTCTCTTTAATTCTGTTTGTTGACAACACGTTGATTAGCATTTTGAAATTTTGAATGTGCCTTTTTATGGGACATTGACATTTGAAACTGAAAATAGACTTAGTTAACAAGGTGCAGACAATGCAAGTAGGCTTTTTTTATTGTTTTGGTTTTAGAAGTACATTTGCTACTTTTTAACATCACAGTATTGCATAATCATTGCATGACTCTTGCATGTTCATTCTTCTGGTTACTCTGAAAATTAATGACAGTTTTCAATACTCATATTCTCTACATATTTTACCAATCCTGATTTATCCTGACTTAAAATTTTAAGTCTCATGTAGCATGAATAAGTTATTTTATTCTGAGATGAATAATTAATTACTAATTAAATGAAATTTGTTTAGAGCTGTACTTGTGCAAAATTGAAACATAATACAGAGTGAAGAAAATGTTTTCACTAAGATGATTGAGATTATTTTCATCCTTATAAAAGTTAAATTTTTTTTTAATGTCATTTTGGGAAGTTTGGTAGGACTCTAATGGAAAAAGGATAAGAATACCCTGTCAGGTTCTAAAGTGTGGTTACCATTTAAACAGATTTTCAGGCTTACCATTGATCCAAATGTAAAGCTAAAACTGGAATTTATATGTTGTATTATGACCTGACAGAGTGAAAGTAGGATATTTTTTCAGGCCAAGAATATAAGATTTTGAATCATTGGCTATTAAGAATATGCCTTGTTAATCCTGGCATATTTGCATGGTCATTGCTGCCAAATAATTATCTACAAAGATTCAAAAGTAATTAAAATATTAAATATTAAAGAGCTGATAGTAGTATTGCATTTCCTCACTTAGTTTAGTCACTTAATCTGGCCTCATTGCTTTAATTATTTTCATGGAAGAAAACTGTATTCAGAAATACTAATATTTTACTTCAGATAAAATGTTTTCAAAAGCATGAAAATTTTTAAGAACTGCAGCTTCACGTAGATGTAATGAATTTAAATGTGGATTGAGGCTTAGGCTTCAAATTGTCCAAGCATTTATTAGTTTTGACCACCATTCCACTAGAATTTGTTCTATTACTTGGATTAGTTTATTCTGGCTTGTGACTTTGTATCTTGAGTATCTTTCTGTATTTAGAAAACAACTTGAAGATGGAAGGGTCTTTTAAAATTGCAACCAAAAGTTAAATCACTTTTTTTTTACCAGTGGGGACAGTCTTGGATTGCAGCTTCATGTAGCATCACAGAGAAGTAAAACAGGCTTTCATAGTACAGGGTTGATTTTCATAAATCAAATCTATTTACTCATAGACAACATTTTCATCAAAGTTACGGAAAAACAACTTCATCATACAAAGTTTTGGTGCTTATCCTGAATTGTGATATCAAAAAATGGAATGAAACTGAGTTTCCATCAAACTTGACTTATTGCTATTTGTAATTCTGCAGCATAAACCAGGTCAGCCCTAGCAGATTGCTGGGTTTGACTCTTTCATTTGCATAAATTAAAATACCTACCAGTTAAAGTGTAGCTCTTTGTTAAAGTGAAGCTGCATTTAAAAATTTTGAAGGCTATAGGTAACATTTAGTAAGTAACTTTTAGACATGAAAACATGTCTATGAAAATTTGTAGAATGCATTTAGAAATAAGAAGTATCTCTCTGCTGTAGGAGTTTTTTGATTCAGTAGGTGAAAATAAGAGTTTAGCCAGAATGCCATGGATGGGATTTTGGGAACTCTCTGTTGCTCTAGCTACCTTCCAGAAGGTGTCTTTTTCTCTGCTTGCATGTTTTAAACCTAATGCTATGTCTTGCCCTTGTTGCCTGGTTGATACAGTATTTAGATGTGATAGAGCTGTGCATGTGTCATTGCTACTTTCAGCAGTGGAAAAGTGTGGATCATGTAGTTCTCTGGTATTATGTTCTTTTAGCAAGATGATACAAACAGTGTCCCTTGCTCTCCCAGTTGTTTTATTTGATAACTATTTAGCTCTATCACTGTTTGGAAAAGTTCTACTTCACTCTTCGCCACTTCTGTAATTTTCTCCAGTTTCAGTGCAGATTTTGCTGAATGGTTGCATGCCAGTTTTTATCTAGAGGAACACCATTCTCTTAGGTATTCCTGTACTTAAATTCAGATAAGTCCATAATATTACCTTTTGATTATACATGTGTCAGGTATGTGTTTTCAGTCTGTATAACTCAACTTCTTATTTGTTTTGCTGTATTAGCATATATCTTGTTTTCCCTAACTATGATTAAAGAGTTTTAAAATTCATTTGAACTCTTTACCCATTTAAATATGTTTTACTTCACAATCTACATATTTACTTACAGCTGTTCTTTGAATATTCAGAAATATGCACATGTAAGGTGACAAATAAGGTGGTAAAGTTGATATCATAAAGTGGATGGTGATTAAAATTTACTGTGTGATTAAAGGTAGAACATTTTTGCTATTTGCTTTTAAACTTGAACATCTTCCTTAATTTTACAACTTTGAGAATCTTCTTTTTCAGTGCACTGAAATACATTAATACTATGATATTTTGCAGAAATATTCAAATAAAGG
Organism: Parus major; assembly: GCF_001522545.3. Lineage (NCBI taxonomy): Eukaryota > Metazoa > Chordata > Aves > Passeriformes > Paridae > Parus > Parus major. The sequence goes on along the minus strand of NC_031768.1, from coordinate 68,287,216 downwards.
TATTAAAACCCAATTAACAAAAACTCTTTTCAAATACTTCACTGTCTACACTGATTTTTCACATTTCACTTCTAATTTGGCACTAGCTTACTTTCTCTGATGTCACTTTATATTGGTAAAATCAATATTGGTAACTTAACTAACAGTTGATATATTTGGTTATTTTAAAACTGCTTGAAACCAAAGTAGTCCAGTATAATTTTCTGTAAAAAACCATTATGGATTATCTTAACAATATCCCTTGTCTATTGGGAACTGTTGCTGTCTTATTTTACCCTACTAGTTTAGACACTTTTGAGAGGTACTTTGCAAATTACTTAATGAACTAAGTCCTGTAATTTAATAATCTTTTAGTTTTTCAGAGTCTCCATGTAATAATTGATTTTATTTCTTGGCTTAATGTAGTTTTTGTTACGCTCCTGTCATTTATAATTGGCTGTCCAATGGTAAGCTTTTTGTCTTTTGAGCTCTAATTGGGATTTCCTTTTCTAACCTTCCCTGCTCCAAATCAAACAAAAACCTCACTTCAAAACAAACATGCCATGATCCTAAACTACAAAACTGTCTGGACTGATTTTAATAGAAATTAAAAATTGCTTGTGTGTTTGTTTTATGCACTAACAAATACTCATGTTTGACCATCATTCTTCTTCTATTTTTTATTGTGGCACCAAGTTAGACTTCATTATTAAGGGTGCTAGATAAATTAAACAGGTAATTAAAGCAGAAGTTAGCTTCACAAAAAATCTGAACATACAGATCTATTTGAAATAGAGGCAGGGGTGACTTTTCTAGTAGGAATCATTTTTACTCCTTTAATTTGAAATTGCTAGTTAGTTTGAGATGAAATTGCTCAAGTCATGGGGAAACAGTCTGTCCAGCTGTGGCAAAGCTTTCTCAATGTCAAGTCTGTTCTCCAATTTGTAATGTAATGCTTATGGAAAACCTTTTGCAAAATGTATGAATTTGTAGACCAGCTGCTCATATGGAAAGTTTGCTTATAGTACTTCAGACATAAGCCAAAAACACATCTAAATTTGTTCATGCAGACCAGCTTTCAGTATTTGTCAGCAAGCTGTATGTATCTTAAAAATACCCCCTGTACTAGTAGGCCTTTCTAGAAAGTAGTTTCTACCAAATAGGCACTCTTCATCCCATCTCATTTAAAATAAACATTTAATTAATTTATTTTTTTATACAGACACCAAATCCTTCTGCAAGTGAGTTTATTCCTAAAGGAGGATCAACCTCCAGGCTGAGTAATGTATCCCAGTCAAGTATGTCTGCCTTCTCTCAAGCCTTGTTCTCTCACCCCTCCATGGGAAGTCCTGCTACTGCTGGGTTAGCACCAGGTAAGTTGAGAGTAATGATTTCTAGTACAGTGGTTTGTTTTGTCAGATGTAACCCTATATATATAGTTATCAGATTTATCGGGTATAAATGTAGCTACCTCCTACTTTAGCTCTTAATTTTAAGACAATCATTAAAAAGCAGAGGAACTCTGGATTTATATTCCAGTAGTATGGAAATAACACTGGAGGCTGTGAAATCCGCTCAGCCACAGCAGCATTGAAATTAACAATTTACTCTGCTCTTTTCGGGTAAAAGGATTGCTGAGTTTATCATATACTGTGTCTTAAGTGGTTCTTGCCAGAGCAGTACCTGAAGATGATTTAAACTACCCATAGTCTAGAAATGCATTTTAGTCTACAATGCATATGATCTTGGTTTACTACACATCAGTGTGCTCTTTTTATTTATTTCTAGATTGTGTGATCTAGAAGTAATTTTTTGCAGCATTAATGAGTGCATATGAGGACTTAAAAACTTGGATTAAAAACACAAAATAGAAGACAAGCTAATTCCATAATACTGTGCCTTGCAAAATAGTGTTAATTTTTATTGCTTCTGTCACATGTCATCGTAAGGCAAATTTATAGTTATTTCCCAGGTTTAAAACTCTTACTGAAATGTGTTCCATGCAGTCATGTAATTGAGTGACAGATTTTTTTACACATCTAAAGAGTACAAGCCCTTCATGCATCTTTTCGTCTTCTGATCTTAGGATGTTAACTTAATTACAATAATTGCATTTAAATTATAAATAAAATATTTTTAATATATTGCCATCAGAAAATCTGGATATTCACACTGCTGATTCTTTAATGAGTTTCTGTATGTACTTAAACCTCCAGCAGTCCCTTGTGGCTACCAAGAAGCATTACGTAATTGCCAAAAAGCAGACCAACAAATGTTATAAATTATTTTTTTTAACATTTATTGGCAATTACCATTTATTAAAATGAACTTTAGTCTTTCTTGATGCCAGTGTCAATGTGAAAGAAGCCAGCATTTAGTTTGCATGTAAAAACATACCAGAGCAGGCTAGGAAAGTGATTGATACTTCTGCTGACCAAATGAACATGTTGTGGTACTGTGTCTGCTTGATCCTATATTGTGCTGTACCGTCTTATTGGAAAACTGTTGTGTTTATATGCCTCTCAGCCTTGTCACCTGGATTGAAAAGTGTATAAAGGATTAAATAGAATACAGTAAAATGATCTACTTTTGGAAAGTGTCCAGTGGGGTCTCAGAGGGATCCTTCACAGTCCAATTTCTTTACTATCTGTAAGTAATACTTGAAAGGATAAGTAACACTGATGAAAGAGGTTTGCACAACAATTTCAGCTCCTAGAAATAAATATAGATACCAATGCTGCATACTTTCTAGTCTCAGATACTACTGTTTGTTTATGGACAAGAGGGATGGGGGAGTATTCCTAAGAACTAACTTCAGGCAGAGTTGGCTTGTTTCCCTGCTCTTCCTGTATAACTAAAATGAAAATATAGTTCAAAGTAGGCATCCTGATGGGATTCTCTGAATTTTTCTAGAAGCTTTTCTTTGCTCACTGAGTGCAGAATTCTCTTAATCTAATTTAATCTATTTCTCATTTATTTAAATGTCAACATTAAAGCTGTCAACAGGATCCATCCACAGAAATTCCTGTTACCTCAAGGTCAGCTAGGAGGTGCTCTTTCTAAAAAATTAGGGTCTTAAGTAAGAAAGCAGTATTTTTGTGTGGGGAAACTTCACCACTTAGATCATACTGGATGACAGAATAAAAAAACATTGAAACACATTCTGAACTTGTCATGAAAAAATGGTTGAGATCTGTTAGCTTTCAATAAGTGAAAACAATTCAAATGAAATCCATATAAAGAGTTGATAAGAGTTTTCCTCTGAATAAGTAGAAGTCTCCTTCTAGTTAAAGGGTGCATACTCTCCAGTAGAATAACTTTGTGGATTTAAGTATTTATGTGAGATTAAGATTGCTTATTGTAATTTACAGGGTTCTGGAGGAAATCAAAATTTCATGAGAAATAAGGAAATGTAGTAGGAGTATTTGACTTCCATAGTTTTATTCACCTATAACAAAGTAGGTAAATTATGAAAACAGTCCTTTGATTTCCTTCTTGATGATGAAAAAATATAAATTATTTCACATATCCAATTTCTGAGATTTCCCTAAAGGTAGGTGTAAATCAAAACCACTTTTGACATCTACTGTTCCTTGTCCTTGGAAAATATATATTCTGCCTGTCTTGTTAACAGTACTGCAGAAGTACTGAAAAATATGACAGGGGAAACCTCAGATACTTGACTGAATAACTTGTTGAATCCATGCCTGACTTACCAATTAGGATGTAGCATTGAGGAAGGTTACTCCTACATTCACATGTTTACTTATATAAGTGCTTTCTAGGGTAATCTCAACACAGAGTCATGTTCATTTTGGTGACTTTTAATAGAATAGGGAAATAGTGATATAAAATTCAACTTACACAAGTGGTGAGAGAAATTGTTTCACTGAAGAGTTGTAAACAGATCTCATTTACCATTTCCAAACTTTTTCCTCAAGCTCACCTGAGTACTACCTTATTGCTCCTCTCTTTCCTTGCTAGCAAGCACACACAGTTTGCCATTTGTGTGGGAAATTTAGTAAGAAGTTTATGATCTTCGAATAGCACTTTTGCTAACAAGCGTATCTTACCCAGTGCTGTGTAGTTGTATTAGAGTATTAATGTCATTAAGATATGTAACACAGTGTATGAAAGAAATTCATGAATGTCACTGAAGTGATAAGACATTGCTCTGTTGAACTTGAGAGAGAGCAGATGTATAGCCCCCAGTAGCGAAAAATATCTAGGTTATACCTAAAGTATAACTCCTTTATCGGTGATGGAAGTGACAGCAAATTGCTGTTGCTTATATATTTAGTCCAAGTCAGGTTCTGAGCTTATGCAGAATGTAGGAGATCCCATTTCTACTGCCAGTCTGAACCTGCAGGCTTTAGGAGCCAAGAGTGCAAAGGTGTTGTGCTTGTGTCCAGTTGACACAATGGAGATCCATTTGTGATGAGCTACAAGAGTGTAGCTCTCAGACCCCAAAGCCCCAGCTGGAGATGGAGCACTTTCAGCTGAGGTGGTTTGTGTGGCTGAAGGCCCCAAGAGCTTGGTCCAGCCTCCTTAATCAACTATGGGGCAGAGGAAGTTCTGCAGCCATTCCAGAATAATGAAAGAAGAGAAGAAGGCAAAGAGACTCAATATTCTTTTTTCCCCAATTAAAATTGAAGAGGAAGAATTGATGACTCAGATTGTTTAGAGAATGAATCAGATTTAATTAACTTGAAAATACACAGCTACAATGCTAATGACCTGTTAGAAAGCTTACAAAAAAAAGAAATAGTTAATGAATTAAGAGGGCTATTTTAAGTTCTTGAAATAATCTGAAATTATAATTTACTTTGCTTAGTCGTTCTTCAAAATTTACTTAGTAGTCTAAGGTATCTTTAAAGTACAGAACATTAAAATGATAAAATGTTAAATGTCTAATTTTTGACCTCTAAATGTGTTACAGGCACTAGAGGCATAGGGATATATGGTTGTAAATTAGTAAATTTGTAGGCAAAGCCTAAAGTTTTTTTTAAACCTTTAATGTTGTAGGCCAGCTGATTTGCATACATGTGAGTTTAGTGAAATCCTGCCTCACTAAGTGAATTCTCATTAAATCAAATAATTGTAAATACTTAGTCATTAACAGATCATGCTTAATGCCCTTTGATCCTGGTTATCTGTGTGAATTCTCAGATTCAAAATACAACCTAGCTTTTAATTCAAATACATTGTGTACTACAAAGCTTTATTAGAAACATTAATCTCAAAAAATGTCTTTGTGCATTGTCTCCAATGTGGGTCTGCCATTTCCAGTCTGCCATTTACCTTTCTCCAGTCACAATGAAACTTCAAAAATAAAAAAACAAGGCAAGAAATGAAAATGTAAGAATAAAGAGGGATATGTAAGTATGAAATCTCTCTTTATAGAAAACAAATAGCATCAGGAGCTGCTAGGTGTGTGGAGGTAGCCTGCACAATCACTATGAATGTTAGAAAAGATCTTCAAATCCCACAACCATTTCCATGTTGGTGTGCCACCATGACAGCTGTAAACCATGCCACTCCTTTTTAGATGTAAAAGTGAAAGAAGCCCGTTCCCCTTGCAGTTGCTCTTTTAAGACTGTATTTGACTTCTTCATGAAGTGTATTAAGATTCCCCAAGACAAGGAATGTAGAGCTGTCTTTGCTGGTAGAAAAGTCTCAGGAGGGACAATTTGAAACAGACATTTTGCTGTCTGTCATAGTATTCCTGTTGGCATTTGAATTTTAATATAGGAGAATCTTGAATCCTCTCATAGGGAAAGCCTAATATTATTTGTCAAGGTAACTGATATATATATTTGTATATATATATACACACATATATATATGTATATATACACATATATATATACATACACATATAAAAATATATATATTATGTATAGATATGTGTATTTATAGATATGCATGTGTGTATGTATATATATGTAAATCATAATTAGATTTTTAAAAGCTCATTTTTTTTCTTAGGCCCTTAAATGAATAGGCATTGATATAAACTCTGCTGTTAAAACCAGCCTAATTCTGTGAGGTGTGGTTCCATTGTTACTGTTGTATGTTTAGTAACATCTTTTTCCTTGAGTATGAGTCAGTAGGAATATATAATCACTTGTTAATATAACTACTTTCCTTTATTGTCCTCTAATTCTATTTGCTATGATTAAATATTAATTTTATGTTATGATAAAGTATTAATTTTAGTATAGTTTTAAGTTATTGAAATACAAATGAGTAATGAAGTTGGTGATACCTACTTGAGTTTGTGCCCTTTATTAGCTGCATTAAGTACTTAAATATGCATAAGTTTCACTGTATTAAGAGTTTTTTCCTTTTTTTTTTTTTACACTGGGCTTTCAATAGTTACTTAGATTGTGCAGAATGTAATGCAAGTCTCTCAGAAGAAGCAATCACCTTCAGTATTTGTTGTCTCAACCTGTCCATACATACTACAGCACTAGGAGCAGAATTCTTATAGCACATGTAGTATATTGTTCTAGTAGAATAAAACTAAACTGTAGTTAAGCTGCTTTTGCCTCCTGAATTCACTATGCTTATTGGCAAATGGGGAGGCCGTATGTTCTGCCTGCCAGATGATTTTCACTGAATTCTCAATGTCCTTTCAGAATGAGACCTAACTGGACTGGAAGACCATCTGAAAGGATTTGTGTAATGCTGTGATCCTTTTCCTTCAATCTTGCACTAATACCTTTGCAAAGACATTAAGGATTTATGTGTGTAACTATTCTTTGGCAGAAATGAATTCTTCTAAAAAGTAAATCTTAAAGTGGAAATTGTTTGAAATTGTATCTGTAAAAACCACTAGAGATCATTTTTCTTCTGGGAAACTTGTAGTAGAAGGTCACAGTATAATTTTAGGAAGTTGCAAGTCTTCACTTTTCTTTTAAGATATTGCTTACTGTCTTGTACATATAGTTTTAGTGCATTTACATTAGAGCTTATTTTAAAGCAGAGAGTTAATTGTCCATCAGTATATATGAAGGCTGATGAGGTTTTATTTCATAATCCCTACAGTTGGCTGTTTTATTGAGTTATTCTTGAAGCCAGTTATTCCTGTCTGGGTTGAGATGATGTGCTTGTGAGGACTTCAGTTAATACAGCTTTATTGGAATAGAGTGAAAAAGACGTGTCAGTAACTTTCCATAAATGAAGAGAACTCTTAGATATCATTAAACTGAAGCAACTCTACCATTTATGGCCACTTTAGTCATCCTTTGGCTTTTAACACTAATACATTGTTTCCTTTGAAATTGCTCTTTTCCTCCAGTGGATTAAGAATGCATTCATGTTTTAGTCTTTTGTTAAAAATGTAATAATCTTTACAGTAGCTGTTGAAATACTGAAGTATTGCTCAGTCACTCTAGGTAACTTTTACCTTAATGAGAACTTAAATTTCTTTTGTAGCATAAATTGGTGCTATCAAAATATGTAGCATTTTGCAGTCACACAGTTAATTTTTAAACAGATTTTTAGGAGACTATTTATGTTACCATTTGGCAGTGCCTACTATAATTCACTTTTAAACTAAGTACACTAATCAGCAAAATTCTACAATATTACTTATCTACAAGGTGTGTATACACACATGTACATGTATTAATGTAAAGAAAAGTTCTAGCCTAGAAAAATGTAGACTTTTTCCCTTTAATATTCTTGAAGTCTACATTTTTATAAAAAGAATAAATAACTTAAAAAACACAATGAAAAAGAAACTCATATGATTTTAGCGCTGTTATATTTTAAAAATCTTGTTCATTTTGTTGGAACTATTCACTTTCAAGGAACAAAAGAGAATGGTGCTGAATTAATAAACATAGTTTTTGAAATGTCAAAGGAGTACATGAGAGGGGCTAAATGAAAGGTTACAGATATTCTGTTAATATCATTAGAATAATACAGCTTCAAAGTAATTTTTACCAAGCTACTGCTTGGGAAATACTTGTTAATACTGAAACTTACTTGCTTTTATCTTTTGTTTTAAAAAAGAAAAAAATGAAATGTAGGAGGGATGAGATTGCTTTAGGGACATGATACGAGTGTGAAATCACTCCTACACAATACTGATGATACATTTTGAGAACTCTGCATATAGTAACTCGTGACTGAAGTTAAATAAACTAGTTTATGTAACTAAAAAGTGTATGCAAAAAAAATTCTTCTTGCTTTCATTAGTTGGATATTTGCTTAAATTACTCTGGTTACTAGAGCTTATGGAATTAATTTAATCAAATATCTGAGTAATAATTCTTAATTAGAGAAGAATTCTCAGCTGTCAATAGAATGTTAAATATGAAAGCTGCTTTCAAGAAAAATATTTAATATGACTAATGCAATTTTGAATGCACAGAAGAGAAAGTACGTCTCAGTCTGAACTGAGTAATAACTTTCAAAGATGTTTTCCTCTGAAACATCTGAAAGGTGTTAATCTGAACACCTGAACATGTCACATCTTCTGCTAGTAAGTAACTCTGCAGGGAGTTTTTTTGAAGGGTTATCTACCTCAGCAGCACCCTGGAATGTCTATTTTACACCTAATTTTTATAAATAGGCAAATCTGAGAATTCTGCATGCAATAACTCTTGAAGTAATTAGATTGTTTGGTAACTAAGAAGTGTGAATGTAAAAAAGTTGCCCTTGTTTTTCTCATTGATGCACTTTGTTTAGAAACAGTTTCTCAGGTGTCAGTGGAGTTGCCCCTGTAATGCTGAAGGTGAACACCAGCCACTAAAATAATTTCAAATAAATTAGAAAATCTCAACAGGAATGTTTAATAGAGTTCGTATCATGAGATGTTACCTATTTTTACATATCAAATAGATCTTTTGGAGGATGACTTTTGAATATAATAATTACAGGAAAATAGGTAATTACTCCCCTGAAGTTATTAATAGTAGCATGTTCTGTTTTATTAACACACTTATTTGTGTGCTGTGTTACTGGAGACATTCATAGCTGTGCAGTTCTAACAAAAGCCAGACTCATAATTAGGTGAAGTGAGTTTCAGCTAAGCAAACTCTATTGACTGCTCATGTAACTGTTAAGTAAACACTCATTTATATAGTCATTAATATTTCAACTTTCTGCAGTTTAATGTATTATCTTTTAGACACAGCATTATTTTGACTTGTCTTCCCCTTTCAGCAACTTCTATGTTTTTAATTTCAGTTCTTTGTGTGTATATTTTAAGTTCCCAAGCCCTATCTCTCTACACTAAGCAAAGTTCTTTGGGAAGATATATCTCTTCAGTCATTACATCTTACTATTTTATCTCTCAAGGATTTCTATATCTATATGAAGAATTGAGTGTGTCTCACCTGCTCAGAATATTGTTGGTAGTGAAGGCTGCTTTGTCTGAAATTGCTATATTTTTTTGATGACAGATTTGATCAAGAATATCTTCTTGTGTTTTTTTAAGGAATGTCACTGTCAGCAGGATCTTCTCCTCTTCATTCTCCCAAAATAACTCCTCATACATCTCCTGCTCCTCGAAGAAGAAGTCATACTCCTAACCCAGCAAACTATATGGTGCCTACTAGTGCCTCTGCGTCTGTCGCTAACGCTGTGTCTCAGCCTCCATCTACTGGCCAGGTGATCCAGAAGGAAACAGTGGGTGGAACAACATACTTCTACACTGATACAACTCCAGCACCTGTCACAGGAATGGTATGTTTGCTTTCAATACACAGCTGTCTGGAGTTTGTAAATACTGAATTGGTTGATACTACAGGTATTATTTTTAATGCTATAAACTGTTTATTCTGTATGAAGCTTAGGCCTTTTGGTTATTTTAGTTGTTCTCCAAAAATCACTGAAATGTAGGGACCAGAGGAATTTTTATGTTTTTTTCATGTAGAGCTGTGCAGAGCTTTCTGGGGTTTTAACATAGCAATATTAAGAAAGCATTCTGTATGTCTCAGAGGATACATTCATAATGAGAAAACATCAAGAAGTTAGTTCTTTTTTTTTTGAAAGGTTAAATAACTTTTACATTCACAGTGATGGGGAAAAGGCAGTTGCAAAACTGTTAAAGTAACTGTGTGCACACATATATACATATACACCTCCCTTTTCCTTGAAATCATTAGAAATGAATACCACATAAAAAAATTGTAACACATCTGACAGTATATCTAACTTGTACTGTACATGAAGATTTCATAGTTCTGTAGTTTGAACTGAAAGAGTAGAAAACTCTTCATTTACCTTATCCTTAAGGACATTAAAAAGCTTGAAATATCTTGTTTTTAGGTTTTTCCAAACTACCACATCTACCATCCAGCTGCACCTCATGTTGCTTACATGCAGCCAAAAGCAAATGCACCTTCCTTCTTCATGGCAGATGAGCTCAGACAGGTAAGAGGGTAGAGAGTTTGAAGGAAAATTGCATATCGTGGCAAAAAATAGGAAATCACTAATGATAAAAGAGCAATAGACACTTGCAATCTGTGCAGTCAGTTTTCTCTGTGGAGAATTTGAAAAATCAAATCTTGTAGTAGGTAGAGTACAACAGAGGGTGGGAGTGAGTTACAACATGCGAACTAATCTGCGTGCCGTGATTTACTATTTAGCTCATTACTATAACTGATGTGTTTTTTGGTATGCATGTGTTTATTTTTGTAGCATTATTTTAAGTTGCAATGCTATTCAGTTTTAAAGTATCACGCTGAAATGAAAGTGTATGCAGGTGTTAGTTGAAGAGCTCTTCTCAGGGCTCATCATCTCAAGGCTGGCTGTGAATATTATGAATTTCAGCTTTACTGTAGTAGGTGCCTTTGTCAGTGACACCTGTAGCAAATGTCTTTTCAAGCTCCTTCAAGAATTTAGGTATTTTATCATTCAAATTTTCAAGGTAGTGGTCTTCTAGACATTCTGTCCTAGACAATTGTGCCAGTTCTCTATTTTAGTATGGGTAGCTAGTACTTCAAAGACGGTGTTCTGTTAAACTATCAAAAATAATGAGCTGAATTATAATGTTAAAAACTTAAATTTTCCTTCAGGAACTCATCAACAGACACTTAATAACTATGGCCCAGATTGATCAGGCTGATATTCCTGGTAAGTAAGTAGCATTTCTCAAAACTCTAAACAGTGATCATGTTTTTCTGCAACCATGCACATTCACCTATATTAACATCATCTCACAAAAAATGCCTCCTGTTTATAATTTTTCATGTAGCTTTAGTCACCAGCCCAGGCCATGGTTAACCAAATGCAAAGTGTTTTAGAAATATGAGTTATTCTTTCTGTCTTTTATTGTAATTTTCTTCTGTTTTGAAACTCCTTAATGGTTAGGAATACTTGAGGTAGCTGAGAAAGGAAAAATCACTAAGGCAGTAAAGCCTTGTGAAGAAGAGTTTTGTATTACTTTGTAGATGATAGGATCTTCTTTAAATGATGCATATATTTTTCAAAGGTTGTATGTAAACTAGCAAAGCAGTTTTGAAGTTACTTGGCTGGTGTATCAGAGAAGGCTTTGTACTAGTTGTCAGGCAAAAGAACCAAATACTATTTACTGTAATTTGGCTTTTGGGAATTTAGATTATTCAGCTTGATTTAAACAGTTTTTGCTTGCAGTATCTTCTCAAATTTGTACATAAGATGATAATGATGCAGTTAAAAAAATGAAGTTTAGTGTTTTAATCCAGATGAAGTGTGAGGGTAATCTCTTAATCTGATTTGTAAACCTTTAGCACTTCTGTCTTCCCGTTTTCTAAACCAGTATATTAACACACGTAAAACTGATACTTGCTTTTTTTTTCTGATGAAAATCGGGTTCTTATTATGGTATGAAGCCTGCATGGAAATGAGTGCTTATTATTGAATCATTTTAGGAAAAACACCAAAGAAGTATCATTCATAGGGTGAATTTCTAAGGTAAATGAGAAAATGGCAGATAGAACTGTCCATCTATTCTGTTGATTTTACTTGGTATAACACTTTTTCTGAAGACCATAATTTTAGCTCCGTGGGATCACTTCTGTGAACCTACCAATGTGTTGGTATTAAAGCAAAAATAGTGAATTTTAACTTCACATAAAAGATGGTGGAGATAACTTAACTTATATATTAATGAAAGTCATTTTCATCTTCTCTGCTACTCAGTAACTTTTCTCAGTCAGCTGAGGCCTGATGTGTTTCTGTGTACAAACTGATTTTAGCAGTTCCTGCTGAAGTGGACAGCTACCACAGTCTCTTTCCTTTGGAACCACTGCCACCGCCCAATCGGATACAGAAAACGAGCAACTTTGGGTACATTACATCGTGCTATAAAGCTGTAAATAGTAAAGACGACCTGCCATATTGCCTTCGGAGGATACATGGTGAGAAAAATTGAGCTGTCTCAGTAAGACTAGCATTCCTAAGCATACCAGTCATATTTTAATGCCTGGCTGCTTCTCAGCAGTTTCAGATGAAATGATAAAGTAAAAAATTCTCATTCTAAACATTCTGCTTTAAGCCTTGGGTTTCACTTTTTCCTAGGTTTTCGTCTAGTTAACACAAAGTGCATGGTATTGGTTGACATGTGGAAAAAGATTCAGCACTCAAATATTGTAACTTTGCGTGAAGTGTTTACCACTAAAGCTTTTGGAGAACATTGTAAGTTTTTCTTTTTTCTTTCCCACTGCCCCTCCCCCCAGATGATGTGTTGATATTTTGCAAATGTGTTTGAGTTAACAAATATAACCTATTTCTATTTTTAAGCTCTAGTGTTTGCATATGATTTCCATGCTGGAGGAGAGACCATGATGAGCAGACACTTCAACGACCCTAGTGCTGATTCCTATTTCACAAAACGGAAATGGGGTAAGGAAACTGCACTATTATATAATACTTCTGTACACTGTTTCAAATAATTCAGCAGTAAACATCTGGTCACAAATAGTTGTTCAACTCTTTTGGCTGATCAGTTCAGTCATACCATAAGCTGATTGATATGAGAGAGTTCTTCTTCACCTCCTGTTTGTAAAAGTTTTTTAAATTACCAAATACAAAATTTATGTCAGCGTGTAAGGGAATTACAGCTCTTTGAAAGAAAAATAAGTTGGAACAAAATTGACAGCCAGGGGTTCTGGTGTCCTTATTGCAGGTGTGTCAGCAGGTAACACCTAACATTTAATGATTCCAAAATTCAGAAGATATGCTATGTCAATTTGGTGCTTGCTGTTTAGGTGTCCTACCCTTCTATTTTTTGACTCAGTAGGTATTATAAGGAATAATTGGGCAGTATTTTATTTTGATGGTTTGATACGTGAAGTAGTAGTTAAGACAAGAAATGGGTTGAAAAATCCCTGTACCATATTCTTTTCAGACACCAACTTCACATCTTAGGTCTGATTTTTTTTTTTTTTTTTTTTAAATCATGTTTATGCATAGCTTCAATGGAGTCACTAAAACTACATCAACATTCTTAAATAAAATCTGTCACAGGATGCTCTGTGGCTCAGCAAATTGCCCAGTAGAGCTCATATGCTTGTGGCTGAAGCCTCTTCCTCTCCACAACAGTGTGCTGTCAATCATTCTTTCTGTTAGCACCAGTTCATGACCCCTGCAGTCTTACAAACTGAGTCAGGTGTTCAGAAAACAACACTGCCATGCTGAGAATGAGAGGTGGTCACTGCTGAATGGAATTACAGAAAGGCAGAAAAATACACTGCAGAACTTTTTTGGGCCAACTTCTTACTTGATGCAAGACCAGCCCTGAAATCAGATCCTGCACTAGGGATGACCAGAGGACTGTGACATGGTCTGTTTTTTTTTTAGAGAGGATCTTCCCTAAATGTCTTTAGTCTGCCAGCATGTGAAGAGAAATAAAAACTAAGGTTTTTTTCTTTCTTGTGCCCTTTGAAATTAGAGGTTTTAGCTGTGAATTCAAACTGTTTCAAAGGTTAAGATGTAGAACTTTGCTTGGATATCTTTTACATCAGAATATAGTGGTTTGGTAGTGTGTGAATATGTTTAAAGGGTTAAAAGACTTTCAAAGACTTATGGATCCCTTATATACTGCGTGGTTCTCACTGACTTTGCACTGAGCTGACCAGTATAAGTGGAGATGGAACTTGATTTCTGCCACTGATTTTGGTGGTAATATCTCAGATGGAGGAAACCCTAGTTTTACATGTCATATCCTGTGGCAAATCAGAAACTGCAATTACAGATTCAATGAGCCTGATGTGAAACTAATTTGGTGAGATAAAACTGGAAGATCTACTGCCAGGTTAATGACTGTTACGTGCAGGACTAGACTTCTGAGCATTTCCCAGTCATGGTTTTCAATTTCCATGTAAATCAGGTCTTGTTACATTTTTTTATCTCTCTAGAGAGTCACAGAAGAATGATGTCTGTTCTAGATAAAATAGTAGAATTAGAATAAAATTCTTGGGAACGCATTATTTCATCACACTGGAAAATAATGAAGTTATGGTCCTATAAAGGGCAGTCATGTCTCATTAATCTATCATAGTTCTTTAAAGGAAGATCCAGTAGATAAGACCTTGGAGTTTGCAATGAAGTCCAACAGTCTTTCAAAGAACCTAAGTAGTTGTATGGCAGAGAAAGTTCTCATTTAATGCCTGGTTAGAATATTGGAAACAGAGTGAACAGAGAGGATCACTGATGGGTCTCACAAGAAGATGTCCTTGGAGTTGTATTTCTTAACACTTTCACATGTTTGCTTTGAAGATAAATGGTCTGTCAAAGTTTGCTGGTAATACCAAATTATTTGGATTGTTAAAAACAAAGGCCAATTGTGATTGATTGCAGAAGGATCTTACAAGACTGGAACTGCTACTGATAATATAGCAGGTGATGTAACGTAAACCAGTGTGATCAAAGGAAGAATGTAATTAGCTCTAAACATGAAATGATGGCCTCTGTTGTGACTGTTGCCACTCAGTAATAGTCTGGGACCACAGTTAGGTAGAGTGAAGAAAATACTGTCCTCTTGCTGAATAGCTGTAAATAGAAAATAGGTTGATGTAGCTTGTTAAGAAAAGAGCAGTGAAATGGTAGACATTGTATTCAAGATGTGTGTGCCTGATAGACTCCTATCCTATAGGTGTGGTCCTCCTGATGTTTTTTGAAGGGTCTAGAAGAGCAGCAAAGAAGTTAAGAAGAGGTGACAGGGATTATCAAAGGTGTGGAAAAGCTGGATGAAGAACAGCAAAGTGGAATACTGCTTTCATGCTTTTAAGGATGGAAAGGAATATAATGGAGTTAAAAATTACTGGAATATGGTCTGAAAAATCATCTGGATTAATGAAGAAATTAATAAAGTTTATTTCTTCCAGACTAAAACTAAGGACTTAGCAATGAAACTAGACAGGTATCAAATTCAAAACCTGTGAAGGGATAATTATAAGCCATGGAACTTCCACAGATTATTGTGGACATTTGCCTAGGTTCAAGGGGAAAGTAGGTTTACCCATGGCAGAGAAATATTTGGAGACTGCAAAGACACTGTGTTTACTTCTGGGCTGCAAATCACTGGAGGCTAATGGAATATTCTACTTGTTTATGTTTCTACATTTCAGTATTCATGGCAAGCTGATTTTAGTGTATGTGTCTTTGAAACAGGTTCATGGGCTATCTGGATCCTTTATTTGGCCTACTTCAACTTCCTTTTATAGGCAGGATAATCTGGGAAGTTGGAAATAAGACATCAATGTCTGTTCAAGCCAAAGTATTATTTAATTAGAATGACCTGTTGTGAAAGAACTTACAGGGATACGTAGGGAAGATAAGTTTCCTGACCGGGGCACTTACTACCTGGTCTTTCAATCTTTTTAGTAAATAAATTAGGGGAAAAGTCACCTGAATTATTTTGCCAAATCTTTCTGCATATCTTTGCTTTGGCCTTTCTTTCTTTTTTTTTTTTTAATAACTGCTGCTTTCTAGTCTGGTCCTCAGTAAAAGGAGCAATTTAAGAGAGAAAAATAAGATTGCATACCTATAACTTGATTTCTCAGAATTGCCTGCCTTCACGGATCCTTTCTCCATCCCCTCACAGAGTTTCTTGGCCGTCTGCCTGCCTAGAGGAGACTCCCAAGAGAAGCAGGGGAATGGATGGAAGTTGGGTACTCTGCAGCATGAGGCCCAGATTAGTACAATTGCTTTTAAAGGTTTTAGGAGGCACAACACTGTGAACCTGATCAGTGAACTCAGAGAATTTGATTTCAGGTATGCAACCTTATTTATGTTGAACACTTCAGTTGGCAACGTGAGACCTTGATAGTTAAAAGATGAGGATTATGGTTTACATGGCTGTCTTGCATGTCACTGGTGTCAATGTGGTCAGTCTTGGGTGTTTTCTTCTTGCCATGTCATTTACAGACCCTGTTACAGAACTATCTTGGTAGAGATTTGATGTGGGGGAGAAAAATAGCAGCTTACATTTATTTTTATACCGTAAAGTAATGTCTCTAACTTCTGAATGCAGTATAATTTGTTGCTTGTGTTCTTTATTCAGTTATACCTCCTTTTCCTTCAGATGGTACAGGTTGATAATCTTAACATTGTTCTGTCATATATAACTAAATTTGCACGTCTTAAAATCAGGAATCTGAATTTTCAGTTAATTGCTGCTCAAAGCACATTTATTTGAAAGTTTCTTCTTATTTCATTCTCACTTTTTATTTCCTCAAAACATTTTTTCATACTTTAAATATTAAATCTGTTTTTCTGGAACTTTTTGGTTTTCTTCCACCTTTCTTATATTTCTTAGCTTCAGATTATAGTACATATTAGTGCAGTTATCTCTGCTCAAATTCTCTTTGCATTAACTCAAAAGTACTGAAATGTTGCTCTTTCCAGTCCAATAATTGAATGGTAAATCAGTGAATGTATGTACTTTAAAACTGAACAGTCAGAAAATCCTGGCAAATTAACAGTAACTATTGAGAGCTGCCAGAAAGGTTTGTCCTGATGAGTTTTTGTGGTTGGCAGAGATAAGCATGCCTTTGATATGTCCTTTGGTCTGCTTTTAAATGCTCTGAGTAATTAAATGTTGGCGTACACGCTGTTAGTAGGAGTTTCCAGCAGCACAGTCTCTGTTTTTCAGCAAACAAATACTTTCTGATGAAGATAAGCACAGTCTGGGAAACTTGCTTTGCTTTTGACACATTAATAGTAGTATGTCATGCACAAAAATGGACTTCAATGCTGACTTTACAGTTTTTGCATCCCCACATGCTGAATGTTTTTTCATAAAATACTCCTTCCATTGAAAAAGGAATAAGTTGTGTGATGACTAGATGAATAGTGTGTGATGAGGAGTAAGAACATATCAATATTGAAAGTCAGCATGATGTTTTTGAAGACAAAGTATGTGACTAATAATTATCCTAAAATACCTTTGCCAAAATCTGCAACTTTTTTAAAGTAAGTTCAGCTTTGGAATTTTTACAAAAACTACTGCTGCACTCTAGCAGTTCAGAACCTTTCTGTATATTGAAAACTGGGAAATGTCAAACTAAACCTCAAGTTTCTCTGAAGGAGAAATGAAGGCTACTGCATTTGACTTGTTTTCAGTACTTCAACTTAGGAACACCAAGTAAACACTGAACAATTCATAGTTCTAGGTATCAAAGACTGATTTACAAGCCTGAGAGGTTCAATTTAGTAAACAGCTAAGTCTTTCATTGGTTTTGTTGAGTGTTTTTTTTTTCTTCATAACTGTGTGAGAATTGCTATTTCTTAGCATGCTTTCTGACAGTCTTCCTGATGATATCAAACAGATCCTACTGCTGGTGTTCCCAGGTCCTACTTCCCACCCCAGGACTCTTCCTGGATTCATACTTGCTCTGAAGAACAGAATTTCATTTGAATGCTTTCTTTAACAAGCAAAAAACTTAATATACATATCCACAGTGGTACAGAGGATATTTTGTTCTGTTGTGAGCAGCATACCACAGAACTTAAAAATGATTTTCAGCATTTTTTTATTTATTTTTATCCCAATGTGGCAAGTTATGGAAAATAAATGGATAACCTGTGTTTTTGAAATGGCAGGTTATAAATTTTTAATATTTTCCATTAGAGGCTGTATTCTTTCATCACAGAGATGAAATTATTGGGAGAGGTGAATCTGCCATGCAGTAGGTGGGAAGACCACAGTCTGAAATTTTGCTTGCTGTAGCCATAGGTTCAGCCTGTGGTAGGAAGCCCTTCAAATCAACCATAGAATCTCTTAAAAAAACCACATTTTCAAAGAATACTTTGATCATTTGAGGAACATTTACTTTTATTCTTGTGATGTTTTTCCTTGTGTTCAGCACTGTTGGGAAAGCTTTCCAGCTGTGTGTTTCTCCTGAAGAGCAAGCTTTTGGGTCTCATCTCCTTCGGTCCTTGCTCAAGTGCTATCTGTGGCAGGTCTGATGGTCCTCTTGGGACATACATTATAGTCAGCATTGCTGCCAAGTGAACTGCTTTTAATGGTACTTATTTTGAACAGATAGATATGTAGGAGGACATTTCAAAGCTGATTATTTCCATGTTTTAGCTTGTACATTTAGTGTATGTGAATGTGTGATACATCCAACTGTTGTGAAAGCATCAGCGTAGATTTGGCTGTAGCCTCAAGTAAGTTCTTCCAGTAGTAAAATAATATTGCTTGAGATTTTCTGATAGATGAGACACTGGTCTTTCTGTGTGTATTGGATATTCTCTTGGTTACATTGCCCTAAGTTGGAAATCAAAGGGCAGGTGCTGCTATGCATGCAGAAAAATAACTGCAAAGTTTTGGCAGTTTATCTCTTTGGGATATTATAGCAACATTTCTATTCTGGACTTTCTTCATACAGATCTAACTGTCTTACAGTGTCCATGCATATTCTTGTTAAACTTACTGCTCATGTTGCTGTTCACCAAATATAAAGTGCATTCTACGGCAAGTAGTTAAGAAAGTCTCAACTAATACAGGAGGTTGTATCTCCTCAGTCATTTTATATCGTCATTTTTGTCATGCTGAAAAAGAGAGACTTATGAGGGGAGAAAGTTTGTTACATGAGACTTCTGGTATGATGGTTTTTGTGGGAAGTGATTTGCGTAATAATTCATCAGGGGACCAGAAAAAGCAAACAATATCTTGTTATAGTCAGCTTTCAGTAGACGTGCCAGGTTTATTACTTTTTAAAGGAGTCAGCATCTTGATCTTCATAATCTAAAGCAAAGCACCTTAAACCTATAAAGCAAACTAAAATTTCAAAAATGGACAAAAGAGAGCTCAAATGAAAGCTGGTAACATTCTCACCCCATCACCCCAAAGTCAGTAAAATTTCCAAGTAAAAAGTTATCAAGAATGTGTTCCACTTTCTTTCACTGTGCATATGTTTTGTGTGTGCATACGCATGCAAGCATACATACACTTGCTTTGATCAAATGCACACGTGTTGATGTGGTCCTGTAGGAAAAGGGGGGGAAAATAACCCTAACCTCAAAAAATGAAAAGAATGAAAAACAAAACAACCCAAAAAACCCCAAACAAACAAAAAAGAAATGTTTAGAGAAGAGTGCAGTCAGTTTACAGCAAAACCAATCAGATGCTTATGTGATTTTACTTAACAGTGGTGATATTACTGGTCTCAAAAATAGCAAATCAGTAGTGAGACAACCTCTTGAAATGTCTCTTGTGGTTTGTAAAATTGAGAAGTGGTGTCTTACTCTGGATGTATTTTCTTCTGCTTCAGCTTTGTCCAAGGCAAACAATGCCAGCTTAATTGAATTACACACATCATACTTAAAATAACATTATCTATATCTTCATTTTTTTCATCTGTGACTCAGTATTACTCAGACCGTTTCTAATGTAAGATTTGAGTGTGTGTTTGTGAAGATTGAGTTTTACTTCTGAAAGGAGAGCTACAAATCCATTTGGAAGGGGAGCAATGCATTTCTTTCATATGACCCATGGAATAGGGGTCATGCAGTGATGTCAGGGAGCTGTGTCACAGCAGAACATCTGTGAAGTTGTGTTCAGTGATGTTTTGCCACCAAATCTTTGTCTGATTTCCCCATGTAATTTGAAATTAGCTTGGTATTTTTTTCTTAGATGATAGAAATGTTTAATTGGGAAGCCTACCTGTAACAAAGGAGGTAAAATGTTGCAACTATTGCAGTATATACTGTTTCAGGATACTGGTGTTTTTACTTCTGAAGTACCTGCAGATTTCAATGTACCATTTACTTTGAGCAATTTCCAGCCAGTGCTCATTCTAAACTTCAAAACATAATTTCCGTGAATATGAGAGTGAAAATAATAATGCCTAATAAATTGTCAACGTTTTCAAAAAACCACAGGTGAAACCAACCAATGAAGAAAAATCTATTCCAAAACTCACCTTTAAAACAAAATAGATGTGTCTTTCAAGGACTATTAAGAGTTAAATGAAATTAATATGTGAGTTAATTGTATAATTCAAGATGTTGTACTTTGCTTTTTTGCACATCAGCCTCCTATTGATTCTTACAATGTTTTGGTTCTAGGTCAGCATGATGGACCTCTGCCACGGCAGCATGCAGGGTTGCTTCCAGAGTCTTTGATATGGGCATATATTGTGCAGCTCAGCTCAGCCTTACGGACCATTCACACAGCAGGACTGGCCTGCAGAGTTATGGATCCAACAAAGATTCTGGTAACAGGCAAAACAAGGTAATGAAAGCGTTTAGCCTCACCGTGCTCTGTGTTCGTGGCACCTGCTGACTGATACATAAACAGCTACTAAGTTCTCTCATCTAGCATGAGGCTAGATTGTAACTTGGGTTTTTTTAAAGGGCTTCTAAAACATATTTTGGGAAGACATTATCCTCAAGCTACAGATCAGACCCACTACTGTCAGTTTAGAAATTTGTTGATTTATTTGTAAATTGAATACTGTCTGTGCATTTTATCAAATAGCAAAATCGGTCTTTTCTGATGCATAGTAATTTGCTAAGTACTGATGACTTTTATCATATCAAACAATTCAATGAATGCTAGAGGAAAAATTGAGTAACCAGTACAGTTAAATGGCAATTTTTCCTTATCTCTTCTTGTTCCTAAAGGTTACGAGTCAATTGTGTTGGAATCTTTGACGTTTTGACATTTGACAACAGTCAAAACAATCCACTGGCATTAATGGCTCAGTTTCAGGTAAGACAACACTGCCAGTTAGGTTGGTGGCTTGGCAAAGATATTACTGCAAACCAGTGTGATTCCTTTTGGAAGACAAGTACTTTAATTAAACTGTAATCTAGTGTATCTATCTGTAGATGACTGTATTTTTCATTTCTGATTTGATCTTGGTTCTCCCATACACTACTCAAATTTGGTTGTAATTTATAAATATGAATGCTCACTTTGACATCTTCTGCTTCTAAAATTTCAGCAAGCTCACCAAACAGGTTGAACTATAGTATTTAACAAACTTAAGTCAGAAATGACTGGAAATAGAAATTTCTAAACAAAGGAGAAGGAAAAGCTTACATTTAGTGTTAGAGATAAAAAAATAATGATTCAGTAATAGTTTTTGCTCTGTCTTTTGTGATTTTAGCATAAATAAGTGTTGAATACCTGTTGAGAGGAGTAAGATCTTTCAATTAACTGCATTTAGGCCCTCTCCTCATGCCTGAAAGATTCTAGTGTATCTTTATTTTGGGCTCCTAGTTTTTCCGTGCTCTCCTGGTGTTCTCTGAAGCGTGGACTCTGCATAATTCCTGAATTAAGAAGAACCCCTTTAGACTTAACAAAAACTGTTCCACAGTCATCTGGAGCATCACTGTGTACAGGAGTGCCTCTTTCCCTAACTTCCCCTCAGGGTAAAGTACATTACTTCAGCAGTCATCACATACCCTGTGTGTGCTGGGAGTGAAAGACTACAGTAGGGAGTTGGATTTAATTTATTTTCATTAATTGAGCTTATTCACTGTGAGAACTGCTTATTGAGAGTCTTGGAGTAATAACTGAAATGTTTGAACTTTGGCCAGCAGAAACTAGCTTGTTGGAGACCATGTCCTAGAACATAACTCTTTTTTTCTTTTTTTTTTTCTTTTTTTTTTTTTTTAAATGATACAGTAAAGCAGTTTTCAGGGTACTCTGAGGAGTTCACCAAAGGATTTTGCATCACACACATACACTCAGCTATATATCAGTGGGCTTTTGGTAATAATTTAGTGGAAAACAGTTGAGAGAAGATGAAAATACATATAAATAAGGGATTCCATGCCTAAAAATGTAATGAGAGAGGGTTTTTTTAAAAATCTAAGTATTTCTCTATTTCAATTTCAGCTTGGGAAGGGATCCTCCTGAGATATTATGACATTCAAGTAAAGGAAAACATTTAAAATACTTGGAAATACAAATCTAAAAATACTTGCAGGTACACAAGTCTGTCAAAAGCACTTACCACCACAGCAGCTCAACACATGGCAGCTGACCTGCTTGATAATGCCTAGTTTTGTTTAAGGGGAGTGGCTTTTCATGTTTTATACGTTGTTAATATTCAAATTGCTTAGGTTGCACTGCTAGACCAGAAAAGAAGTACTGCTGAATACTTAGTTTGGAAGAGCTAAACTGCAGTTTGTAAATACAGTATGGCATTTTCTTTTGTTGCTTTTCCTAGAAGAGCTAGGCTTTCACTGCCCATTTTCTTCCTTCAGAGGTTCCAGGCTGAGTTCATTCCTTGAAATTTAGTAGTCATTTCTCATGCTCTACCTTTGTTTGCCCTAGCAAGATAAAATTACAAAATAACAGCTGCTGCTCATCCTTTTTCCTTTTGATCCATGACCCAGTTCCTGAATTCCTCTGGGACTCCTATGACTGTTAAAAATGTAGGTTATCTCTTGGTTTACTTCCCAACTATATTCATTTCCTTGTTGCTGTCTTCAATGGAGAAGTGTATGTTTGTTAGGATTTGCCATTTTCTGGCTATTTCCCATGGTTAATACAAAGAGAGATTTTGGCCAAAACAGTGAGACGCATGTAAAAGGAATGCAATTGTTCTTTATAGTCTGTGTTAAACACATTGATCTCTGTGATCATTTAAGGGTCACCTAAAGGCAGCAATAAGGGAAGTTAAAAAGAAGTACATGAAATATGAATGGCCACTTGCATGAAAACACAGGGGTTAAATCTGTATAAATTGCAGAATGTGACTTCCTGCCCTCCTCCACCCCAGTCCATAAGTCTTGTGTCCGTCAATTGCAAGGTACAGATGGGAAAACTAGATGGTGATACCAGAAACAATAAAAACGTTTAATAAATATTTCTGTATTTGAAATAAAATGTGAGTTCTCCCCTTTACAAAAATAAGAGAACGTAAGTTTTACTGTTTTAACAAATGCTATAAGGTTACTTTTGCTTAAAGTAAATGTTTTCAGTTTAGCAAACCAAAATAACTTTCACATGCACCTCCCCAGATTTAAAGAAACTAGTTGGAAGAGGCATCTCAAATACTAATCTTGACTCTAAAAAAAACCAATCAAAATGTAGGAACTTGGAGGTACTTCTAAGGACAGTTCCAGAACTTATCCTTTTAAGTGAATCCACAGAACTGGAGTATGGATGAGCTGATACTGATCCAAGCATAGCAGTGGATCAGGATAAACAAAACAGAAGAAAAAGTAATGTCGGTTTCAGAGTGTTTCTGGAAAATGGATCCTGTCAAAAATTTTTATTTGAATAGCTTACATGTCTGGCTGGTAAACTCAATTGTATAAAATGTTGAAGCATCTGTAGGGCATTTGGCATAGTGGTACATACCTATTTTAATGTAAAAAAATTAAGAAAGGGTACCTATGCAGTTAATATTTAAATTACTCACTTGACATGCTTGAAATCAATTTGGTACCAGGTAACATTAATGAAGGGGGCTGCTCCTGAATTTATCTCCTAGGGCTGGTTTTTAGTGAATGCTATGTAGTAGTTCTCTCAATGAATTAAATACTGATAAAATCTTTACTAGCAAAGCTTTCAAGAGACAAAAAATTAAGTTGGTATGGGTTACAGTTATGAACTGAATTACTAATTAAATGGCTATTAATTGCATGCAAGGTGCATTTCTGAAAAAAAGGCTACCTGTGCTTAGAAGGTGTAAAGCTTTTCCTTAGTTAGGAATCAACTTAGTATGACTTCACAGTCACTTGTGATAGTTACCATAGCAGAAGTTTTATATCAGATCTGTGGCAAAAGGAACTTATGGGATCCATAGGAGCATGCAAACATAATAGGGAGTGTAAACAAGGAAATGATTGTACCTGATCTGTACCTTGCACTAGCAAGGCTTCTACAGGAATGCAGCATATATTTCTTGTGTTCCTGCTGCAAGGAAGTCTAGTAGTTATTGTGTGCTTTCTTTGCCTAGGAGCAGTAAGAGCTGAATCTGCTGATATTTTCAGAGGATAGGTTAGGACATAATAGGCATATGTGGATTGCCTCCTTACAGACAGAGTGCTGTAACTCAGCTTCTGGGAAGTCATGTGCCCTGTCTGAATGGTCAGCGGATGGTAGTTCGGTTGCTTCTAAGACAGTAATCTGACTCTCAGAAATCCTGAACTTCTTGGGATCATTCCAGCCTGTGATATTCTGATTTTCCAGTCACACAGGAAAAATATTGCCTTTGTGCTCTTGTAAAATTTCAAACATTGGGTATTATGATAACATTTTCTTTCAGGGTTTCAGCTAACAGTGAATGGTGAAGTGCCTCCAGAGAGCAGTTCAACTGCCTCAAAATATGAATTGTCTTCCAGAATTTCAGCTGTATCTTAAACTGATCAGTCTCTTGACTGAATGCTTGAAGTTCCTAAAATATGTGGGATGAATCCAAGCTACTTTTGTGTCTAAAACAAGCTAATCTTTGGCTGTAATTTCAAAATTGTGTATTTGGGGCTGCACTGGGGTGTTGTATCCTCTCTGCCAGTTCTTCTGGTAGATCTAATTTGCAAAAAAACCAGAAATATAAGGTTGCAAGGCAAATGCTCAAAACCCCACAAAGCTCAAATTTAAAATTTTCTAGCTAATATTAAATGTAAGACTTTCTCAACCATTTTTAAAATCTAATGCAATCTGTATTATGAAAGCAGCTGTGCAAAGGAGTACATCATTTTCATAGGGTCTTGCCTGAAGTCCTATATTTTCAGTGTCTCAGGGTTGTGTGATGATACAGAATTTATATACTATATATCCTTATGATTGGCCAAAAGCTGAAAGGTACTAAGTGTAAAGGACTGCAGAAAGAGGTACGACTGTGGTTAATAGAAATGCATGTTTCTTCCAAGTCTTTCTGGAGAAAAAAATAATAACGAAAGTGCCATTGTCTCAGGTGACACACATTTCTAGATACTACAGCAGCAAAAATACTTTGTTTAGAACCAGGCAGTGTTGCCTGCTGCTGAAATTGATTACTTGGTAGTGGAAGCAAGTTCATACCAAAAAGGGGGCTTATTGCTCTGATTAACTTCTCTTTAGTTAAGGAAAAAGAAATGCTGATACTCAGAAATTCCATGTTGCATAGGAAGGAGTCTAGCAAATGCCAGTCCCACCTCCTTATCAACCACTTTGTCCTTACTTCTGCCTCATATTCCACATACTTTTTCTGTCTTCATTAGCTACAAGAATAATATGCTTTTTAACTTGACATATTGTATATCCATGTTCAGATTGTGCTGCTTAATCATCTTTGATATAGGAGCAGCAGGGACATTGAGAGACCTAGAAAGATTTGGTATTTTTCCCTGTGTCTCAGCACCTGTGAGGACTGGCTTCAGGGAAGGCTCTGCTCAGCTGCTGTAGCCAGAGGCAGCAAGTGTGGTTATGCCTCTGGGTGGAAGAGTTGTGAGGGACTGTGGCATCCATCATAGCACTTTTCTCAAGCTGCCAAATTCTAACCAGAATTTTTAATGCTGCCAGATTTTTTAGCCTTTCTTACAGAAATGACAGAAGGTGGATTCCTTGTATGACTGCATTCTCTGCCAAGTGGCTTGGCCTTGCTCTAGGCTATGGAACTGACATTCTCAATTACTAGTAGCTTTTATGTTTTTAGTTTTGCAAAAATATCTTATTTTCTCAAAAAAAAAAACAAACCCTCAGGAATATTCTAACTTCATATCACTAGCTGATAAATTCACTTTGAGGCATGTATGGAATTCCACCAGCATGGAAAGCTGCAGGTGTTTTTAAGTTTGGCTGTGTTGTGTGTAGCTGAAAGCCTTTCCACGGAAAGAATCAGTTCAACTTTTCCTATAATGTCATTGTTTGCTACTAAATTAGGATCTTGCTTTTAGCAGTGGGCTTTAAAATCTGTTACAGCTTTTCAAAATAATTTCTCATGGCTAGCTATTAACACTGGCAGAATTTTATGTTACAGCAAAGCAGGCTGTATCCGGCATTCATCTTTTAAGAGCAGTTCTGCTTTTAACAAAAGTGTTTAGTAATGCAAAGGTTTCTGCATAACACACAATGCTGTTCTGTTTGTCAGCCATACAGGCCTATCTAGTTATTTTGCACAGTTGAGATCGTTTCACACTGTCCATCAGAGATAAAAATATTTGAGCAAATTGTTGAAATGGTAGTGCCATGTGCTAGAATGTGGTGTAAATCCCAGTGTGGAATTCACACTGGATGGGTAGATTGAAAAGATATGAATGCAGAAAATGCGGGTTTCAGTTTAACAAATAATCCTTTTATTTCTACATCTCATATTGAGAACAGTTGCTCTGTTTGCTACCAACTCCTTGACTTGTCAGGATTGAGCAGGTGGGTGGTTCAGAGAACCTCATTACAGAGCTTCTGCTCACTGCACAGTTCTCTCTAGTACTGTCCTTAAGCTAAAAATAGGTACACTTTAATCAAAGATAAATATAGTACTTAAAAATTGCTAGGTGTCAGGACAGATTTTCCTCTACGTTTTAACTACTGTAACTTGAACAATCATATTGAACTATGATTTGAATAGCACTTACTTTAGTTGCTCAAATTCTTCTAAGGTTATTGAAGAACTGTCTCTCTTTAAGACCATCTAGTACCATAGGTAGTGTATATATATACTAAGAATCTTACCTGTGTGTGTTTTCCCTATTAGCAAGCAGATCTGATCTCCCTGGGGAAAGTTGTGTTGGCTTTGGCTTGCAATTCTTTATCAGGAATTCAGAGAGAGAATTTGCAGAAAGCAATGGAACTGGTGACAATCAACTATTCCTCTGATCTGAAGAATCTGATTTTGTAAGTTTGTTTAATAAATCTTTTAAAGG
Source organism: Parus major (assembly GCF_001522545.3). Lineage (NCBI taxonomy): Eukaryota > Metazoa > Chordata > Aves > Passeriformes > Paridae > Parus > Parus major. Next base: position 68,259,985 of record NC_031768.1, on the reverse strand, counting down.
AAATTGCAGTGCTTTTTTATGTATACAAATGCCATCATGAAATCGTATTTCTAAATGCAAGTAAGATTACAGATAAATCAACTGTTGTTGAGTTGTCTGCATGGTCAGTGCGCTGTTAAACATTGATATAATTTTTTTTGTATAATGTTGGTAAAGCTTAGTAAGAATTGGGAGTGTAAACAAAACAAGCATTTTAGGTTGTCTTCAATATGGGGCCTCATTGCGTGTTCTCTACAGCAGCATTATGCTATTCTTATCTTACAGTTTCAGAAGGTACTGAGAAATAGGCACACTGACTTTTTGGCCAAAAGGTTGAATGCCAGTTTTTTCTGGCTGCATATTCTTTTTGTGTTTTTTTTCAGTATAGTCAGCCTTTTTCCCCTTGCAGCCTCAGTGGGAAAAGTAGAAGTCTTTTCTCCTTTCCATATTTCAAAAACAATTGCATTACAGTCTGAGTCTGCATCTTTTTCTCTTTCTGTATACGTTCTTGCTGTTTGAATGGGGTGAACTGCACAGTTTTGTGAAGGTATGCTCCTGTCTTGTTTAAATAACTGACTCAGTAAATGCAAATTAGCTGTGTTTTCTCTGATGGTATCTTCTTTTAAGAAACGTAACAGGTGTCAACTTTGTGTATTAAATATCAATAATTATAAAATAATTATAAATAGTTATAAAATCAAAATGGAGTATTATGTCTGGCATTTGCAGAAAGTAATCTTTTGGTGGTTGGGTTATTGTGGCAGGTATTTGCTGACTGACCAAAACAGGCTTCGCAGTGTAAACGATATCATGCCTATGATTGGTGCACGATTCTATACTCAGTTGGATGCTGCTCAGATGCGAAATGATGTGATAGAAGAAGACCTAGCAAAGGTAAATCATGTAGTAATTCCTGCAGAAAAACCTATAGTCAGTATTCCTAGAACTGTACCTTAAAAGGGAATGTTTTCTACTGGTTTCTGTTGGGATTTTTTTCCTTGTTTTTGTTTATTAACCTAAGTAATCTGCCTGAAGGCTTGACAACTCTCTCAGCTCTAACTTTTGAAAGCCCCAAAGCTTCAAAAATTCTTAGGTCTAGGATGTCGTTAGCTGTGTTTTAATTGAAGTAGCATCTTCATTTCCAACTGGTAGTCTTAGAGAAATTATGTTCTTTATAGCAGGGTTAAAAATAGCATTCTAAGTAAACAAGGCCATATATGTCATGTAGATCATGATGTACATCACATACAGCATGTAATATGTTACAAAGGTTATACAGTAGTGTATATATAGCTCCTTAAATTTTTAGGTTTGGATTTTGGTATCCCTTCTCTCATATGTTTTCCTTTCTGAATAAATTCTAATTCATGGAGATACTATGTTCAGCTTTCCTGAAGGGTGCACTCTTGCTGTGAGGGTCTGTGGTGTTCAGTCAAGGTATCAAGTGCGAACTATAAAGGAAATATGTAGTATGTATCAAGTCAGAGTGTTCTTGTTCAACAGGAGTGTTAGCCAGAAGCAACTGGCTTTCAGCAATTTCAGCAGGATTTCTACCAGGACAGAGATAGAATATAGAATGCTTTCATGGTCCTGAAAATGGGCCATGGAATGGGATAGGGTATTACACAAGGATTTAACCAAGTCCTGTGATTCCACTCCATTATAACCTCTCACTGGGAACCTTTTAAGAGACAGTAGGCCAATGTTTGGGATTCTGGTGGACTTGGTTCTCTTGTTTTCTCCAGTATTGTCCTGTTGGAGAACAGTTTTCCCCTCCTTGATGAAAAATGCTGAAATCTATCAGAAGCAAGGAACTGTTGAAGAGCCAGGCAGGATCTATGAACCTGTAGATACTGGGTGCCCACTTTATCAGAATCAGTTACTAACCCTTCTCCACAGAAGAAGAGTTGAAGATCATTTGTTGTTAAGGTGGCCTTTGTGCCTGCACAAAGCTGGACAGAGAGACTCTTTTCCATAGCAAAGATGGAGATTGCCCTGTGATCAGCATTAAGATTTCTGTATTTTTAACCAGGTTGTTTGAGCAGTTGCTTATCACAGGCAGGTGGGCAGAACTGCTACAAATCCAGGCTGTTGCTTAGCCTTCAGACTGGCAGCTGTTTACCTGACAGTGATAAATACCACTTCATAATTAGATGTCATGCTGTAACTTGTTTGTACTATGACACCCCCTCCATTAACATCAGAGCTACAGCTTCCCTTAAGTCTAGCTTGGTACCTTCTGTTCATTTTTGTCCCAAAGCAAATGCTTTGGAGGGAGTATTAGAAAAGGCTATCATGTGTGATTTTTTAATTTTTTTTTCTCATATTGTCCAAGCATGCAGTCATCTGTTTAGGGACTTCTGATGCTGGGAGTGATTTGTATGTACTTTTTATCTTCATAACACTCACTTTTCACAGAGCAGTAACCCTATTATGATATTCCTTTCCTTCCTCACTTTTGCATTCATCATATTGACATAGTAGCAGTCAAAGCTTCAGTTTATCCAAGCCCTGTGGAGCGTATCTCCATCTTTACAGGCTACTAAGCCTACAGAGAGGCCACCTGGAGACTTTTAGTGCCTGTGTTGTTGCTCAGCTGTGTCACCATTGACTGGGAATCTGCAAGACAGTGAACTTTACACAGATTTAGTTTTGGCTTTTCAGTATTTGACCACATACCAAAAATAAATCTGGAGGTTAGACCAAATAGTAGACCTTGGCTAGCTGGACAGGATTGGTTTCCCATGTCAGTCTCTGTAAGTGTAGCTACTGCTGTGGTACAAGCTGTTCTCCAGTGTGTTTTTAGACTATTAATAGAAATCTGCAACCCATAGGTTGTCCAAGGTCAAGCTGTTATCACCTTGACCTACTTTATTTATCCAGCTGTGCACAGGGATCTACTCTAGACTGAATTAATTTGAAATCAATATGATCATGCATGGAATTAGATGCATCTTAGCATGAATAATGTTGTAGACCTGAGCCGTTGGAGGATGTGGATAATATCAGAGAGCATCTTTTCCTGACAACTTTGATTTACACTGTGAATCAATTTTTTCTTTAATGTAAGCTTGGATGCTAATGTTTTTAATGCATCCTAAGTGATGTGGAAAAACATGCTAAATCAACTTTCAGTTGCATGTACACTAAGCATCTATAATTCTAATGTTCTGCCTCTGTGTGACCTCATTGTCATTGCTTTTTTTCTGTCATTTATGGATCCAACCTTTATACTCTTTTAAGACTTAGATTCTGCTTTGAAAAAACTTGTTTCAAAATTATTTTTGCAATCAATTATCTTTTGAGTATTAGTCTGATGATATTGTTGCTAAATGTTTACTAATAATGGATTACAAAGCATTTCTGAAAAACAAATCTGATAGATTGTTTCTTCTCATCTTTACCTGAAATAAGGGGGTGTACTGCATATTTCCATGTAAGTTGGTAACTGTTTAGGTGTGTATATATATTAAAAACCCCATATTATTCTTGTTTAACTTATTGTATTCTAGCATACCTGTGAGTATAGGCTGGCAAGAGATTAGATTTACATTTCCACAAAGAAATAGATTGCCTGGTCCAGTTCCTGCTGGGACAGAGAGGTATTGTTAGTTGCTGAATCTCCACATTTTAATTTGGACTACTGATACATAATACAATGCATTTGATCTCTGCCTGAAAAAATTATACCCTCTTCTTTGAATAGGAATTGTAATTAATAGTGCTTCATTGGCATTATTACCATGTATCTTTTGGAAGTAAACGTCTTAATTTTGTTTCAGAGACTCTTAATAACCTTTTTCTTGTTTTCCAGGAGGTGCAAAATGGAAGGCTGTTTAGGCTTCTAGCAAAATTGGGAACAATCAATGAGAGGCCAGAGTAAGAAATACTTGTTTTTGTGGTTTAGAGTATGTAAGATCCAGTTTGCAGTGCACTTTCTTCCTTAATAAATGTAAGCTAAATGTTTTCCCCCATATTTGCCCCTAGAGAAATGTGTATTTAAGAAGCCTTGAGAAAAATTAGATAAGCAACTTTGACCAAGACTTTAAGTAGAGAGGAGAAGGCTACAAGTAGATATGCCAAAGTTGCTTCATTGTATTTAGTACAATGAAGTACACAATTAAATTATGGTTTCTCTTAGCAGCCTTTTGTGAGTGGCAGTAGTTTTGGAGGAAATCCATAGCTTGCTTTAATTGAAGCAAAGGATGTAGATGCTGGTTTTAACCTAGTGAGTTTTCACCTTGTTTTTTTTATTGACTGACTACATCAAAATGAATGTTCATTGTGTGTTTACCATCCTTTTGCATAAAGCTATGTTTATAATGCAGGTTTCTACATACGTTTTACATGGTAAACTTGTTGCAGATAACTTTTGATTTCTTCCATTATTTTTCTGGGGCTTTTGGAAGGTGCTAGCTTTAGGGGCTCAAGCAGCTGAGAAGGATTTTGTGTATGTTATCTTCAGTTTGTGGCGGGGGGACTGATTTAGTTTAGTTTAAATTAATTAACTAAATTTATAGCAGGTAGATTAGCCATGCAGTAAGACTACTCAGCTGAGATTGGAGTGTCATTTTTATCTGTGGGATTTGATTTTTCTTAGCTTGCTGAGCTTTAATATGAGCCTTTGTTTTACACTAGGTTTCAGAAGGACCCAACGTGGTCAGAAACTGGAGACAGGTATTTACTAAAGCTCTTTCGAGATCACCTTTTCCATCAGGTGACAGAAGCGGGTACTCCTTGGATTGACCTCAGTCACATTATCTCATGTCTTAACAAGGTACACTGTACTTCGGTTAGCTTTTAAACATTTGTTTGGGTTAGCTTTCTTTAAAAGAATATTCCACTGCAAAGCAAGTTGGCATTGGAAGGTTAATGCCGTTGGTTTAGCTGGCGGTTATTTTCCCCATTTTTTGCATTAAAAACCATGTATTCACTAAGCTACTATTCCAACATCTATGGATATTTTAAATAAAATTAGTACATGACTATTAAAAATTTGTTAATATAGTGTGAGATACAGTATTAACTTTTCATCCTAGAATGCATTGATTACTGTGGATAAGCAATGCTGGTCCCTTTATGCTACTCTGGTCTTTCAACACAGCATAAAGGATCCATAATACTCCTTTAACTGGGGGAGGCTTCTGCTGATAGTTATCACAAAGGATGGTCATAAGGCAAGATACATTCCTAAACTGTGCTGGCTCGAGTAGGAGACAGGAGGAAAACTGCAACAGAAGTTTGTGCAAAATCCTTGCCATCTAGGACAGTGCTGGAATATTTCTGTGACTTAACATTTTAAGTCCGCTTCTATAATAACTTCCTTAGCCTCTCCAGCCCTTTGTTTTCCAAGGTTGACTTAACAAAGCTATTTGCAGTTTTCTAAGAGCTGCACCACTAGCAGAATTTTATCTGAGCGCTCTCATGATTAATAGCAGGAGATGTGTGAAACACCACAAGATCTTCAATAGATGAAGGACTTGTCTTGTTCCATAAATTAAAAAGTATGTGAGCTGATTATTTTTTTTATTGGTAGACCAGCTTTCAACTTACTTTACACTGTTTTGCCAAGCTTCAATAATTCGTGGGTGACTAAAATGCTGCAACTTTTTTTGTTGATGTTTTTGTAGCTGCTTGGTAATTTCACTTGCCCTGTAGAGAATGATGATGCAGACACTGACAGTACACAGTTTTAGTGCCCAGTATTTTCTTTTCTAGGCCTAGGTTAGCCAACTTTCTCCTCCAAAAAAAGTGGAATATGTTCAGAACCTTTAACGTGTAATAACTGTACAGTTAAATCTTTTTCTAAAATTGTCAGGGTTTCTAACCTCCTATTAGACCACTGCTGTGCATTTTTTAACCTCCTTTTTATCTTTCTGGTTGGTGTCTGTAATCACTTTAAAAAGGACTTTAAAGGGATTGAGGCTAAATCAAAAAGAAAGCATGTTGACATTCAAGTAGGCATTGAAATGCCATCATGATTTGAAAGCAGTGACTCATACAGTACTGTAGCAAGAGGGGACAGTCCTGAATTCATAGGTCAGGTAAGAGACAATGTCAAAGAATGCCTTGTTCTATAAATGTTCATGGCTTACCTTTTTAAACAGAGGCTCTTCTCTTCTGTGGTTGTGGGCTCAGCACACAAAAAATGTAAGGCTTACAGAACTCTACTTTGGAAATACACTCTAAAAAGCACTTCAGAAACTGTAGAAAGTACTAGTAGAAGTTATATTATCTTCACTGGTACAAAAAAGCATTCCTTTTGAATGAAAGCTCTTCTGTTGTTCAGGAAAACAAAACCAACAAACCTTCCTTTTCAATGTGGTGTTTTGAGCATATTTTCAGCTGAGAATACTGATTTATGCCTCCACAGGAGAAGAGAAAGAAAGCCATAAATATTGATGTTTATGATTAGCAGTGTGGCTTTCTTAGCACAGATCTTCCATGTCCTACGTTAATTAAGGTAATTAATTGATTTGTTGGATGATGCTAATGGCAATGAACAGTTCACAAACACCTCAATAGTGATATTGTTTTGTAATGGATGTTGAAAAACACTGGTGGTTTTACCTTACCCTATAAAAATTAGAAGCTAATTGGCTTGCTTTTGTCCTTCTGAAACCATTCACAAAGCAGCAGCTTTAAAATGTGGAGGTTCCAGCTTTTAAGGTTAAGCTCAAAACATTACTTTAGAAGAGAAATGCAAGAAATTTCTAACTTGTGTTGCTCCAGACAGCAGCTAGTGGAACATCTCTGTGACAAATTTGTTTTTCTCTTCAGTACAATATTATAATACATATATTTAAACCTGCTGGGGTTGTATTTCCAAAGAATGGATTGGTAGTGTCATATCTCACTTGTCTCTGCCCCACCTTTTGTATTGGAATAAGAAAGACTGTGGTGGAACTATCAATGTATTGACTAAAAAAAACAAAAGTTCTGCATAATAAGAGTCTGACAGTCCTCTATTAATGAACATTTCTTGCAAAGTGAGAAGAACATAAGAAACAGTTATAGTGGACTTCAGCACAATAAAGCAGGATATTCTTCCGTTAGAAATGAGGATCTAATGGTATATAAAAATAAAGTCCATATTGAATTTGAGAAGTTAGAACAAACCATAAAAGGAAATGTGGAACAAATGTTGATCTTCAACCCCAAATTATGCATTGGGTTATGGATTATACCGAAGTAATTTTTTTCTTTCTAAGGGATGAAATGTTGAATGTTTGAACTCAGCTTAGGAACTATAGGAACTAGTTTGTTTCCAGTACTTGCAAAAATGTGAGGTTTGGGTTTCTACCGGTTTCCAAGCTACCTGGGGCTGATCCATCCATTATTTCATTTCTGAGTGCACAAGAAGTAAATGACCTACCCTTCGTTTAGGCTTGTGGATAGTATGTGCAAATGTAATGTCAAATTTAGTTTTGTTCTTCAGGAAGTACATTAAAATTTTGCCAGGCTTTTTACACAGGGAAGTATAGCATTGGAGGATTATTAGCTTTGTGGAAAGGGAAGGAAACAATGGTAATCTAGTCCCAAGGTCTGGAATGTCCGTCAGGTTAAGACCAAAATGTCTCGATTTTTTGGCAAGGACGTTGTTGTGGTGCGATTCAGATTCTTCCTTTGTGTCCTGTTAGCAGATTTGAACTGCACCATAACAATGTGCTTGCCAAGAAATTGATTGCTTTTGTTGTTGGGGAAATGTTTTGCCATTTCTTTCACACTTCTTTTATTTTATCTTTTGCATTCTTGTTACAGTTAGATGCTGGTGTGCCAGAAAAAATAAGCCTCATTTCCAGAGATGAGAAGAGTGTACTTGTGGTAACTTACAGCGATTTAAAACGCTGCTTTGAAAATACTTTTCAAGAACTGATTGCAGCCGCAAATGGTCAGTTGTAGTATTTGCTGAAAGCATGCAGGACATTGCTGAGGAACTTAACCTATAGCAAATTGCACTACAGCTGAATTGTTGTTGTCATCTCATTTCACATTTGGGAAACAAACAGGAGATGAGCAAAGCTGCTTGCACTTCAGTCAGGTACACTGTTACTTGAAGGGAAGAATGTTTCACTTATCCTAGAGCTAAGGCTGCCATTGGAGGCTTTATCTGTGAAGAATTTATTTTAGATTAAGGAACACATCAGGTGCATGATGTTCCTACTTTTATTTTTTCCACTTGTATATGCACTAATTTTAATTTTTTTAAGACTTTTCTGATCTCTGAAGTTTTGCCACATTGTATACTTAAGGGAAACTCTTTGCAAGGACATTTCTGGGATACATTTTTGTCACTGAGGATATAGCAAAATTTATTCATTTTTGATATTATTTGCACCCAGAATAGCATAAAGGACCAGGTAAATAATTTAATAGAAATTGTGTTCTATTAATGACCGTTTAGTTCGTAACCTCTGTAAAAGTGTGTTGTATGCAAGCTCTGTATGCCACCCACTGTTAGCTCAAAGAAATGTGAGAAGAAGGAACTTTTTAAAACCAGTCAAGTGAAGTATTGGTGAATTGACTAAAAAGGAAAGTAAGTCCCCTGTCATTTGATTTAAACTTTGTCTAAGCGGAGTGACGAAAACAGCATAATGGGAAACATCTTTAATTTAAGGAGCATATCAAACTTGCTCTAAACACAACCAGCGCCTTTTAAAAACTGTTTGTACATTTTCCTGGTAGTCAGAAGCATTTACATTTATGCAATTTTTTTAATAGATTTTTTTTTTAAAGAAATTGTTTAAATGCCTGAAGTTTCAGGAGTGTATTACTTTAGGTTATTTACAGTATAATTTTTGTATAAAGTTCTGTTCTTTGAACCACAGCTTTATTATGGTACGCTACACTGGATACAGATACAAAGACACTGTTAAAAGAAGATTAACTAAACACAGCAGTTGTCTGGCATCAAGAGCTTTTCAAGTTTTACGGCCTGAATCTGGAGGGATAATGATCTGCTGTGCCTTTGCAGTCACTGCTTAGCCCAAAGTAATATTACTTTTGCTAATACTCAACACATGAATATTCCTGAAGTAATTCAGTCTCAAAAGTCTGGAATTTTGCTCCTCAATTACCTTTCTAATTTTTGGACATGCAGTTGTCTCCAAACCTGGGTATTCATGGGATTTCTAGTTAACACCTACACTTTGATACTGAAGACTGCCAAATATGTAGGAATTTCCTTTCTTAAAGCAGTAGTGAAGACTGTATCTATCCTTTCCCAGCACTGAATGTTTTAATAGCACTGGGTGCTCACCATGAAGAAAATGTGGAAACTCAAAAGGTCAGGACAGACTCTAAGCACTTGCAACTGATGTTACTGACATCAATTTTAATAATTCTCAATATTTGTAGTTTTCAGAGAAGTTTTTAATATTTCTCTGTCCACTTTTATAAGCTTTAAAATGATTCTCCGCCTTGAGACTTGCATCAAGAAAAAAGCAACTCTCTTCACATCGAAAGCTTTGAAGACTAGGGACATGCTTTACACATTTTAGAAGATGTGGTTGAATCCACATTAGATAGCATCAGTTGTTGAGTTTAAAAATCAATTATTGTTGCAATTTTAAAAGGAACATAATGTTTAATATTCAAACGATAACAGTTGCCAGAATGTTCTTTTTAATATAAAAGGAACAGGAACTTCGAAAAGTGAACATGCAGAACAGTCTTTTATCATTAGCTCATGTATTTGAGGAAGAGCAGCTGTCTTTTCTATGTTTTTTGACAAATCATATTGTAATTCTTTTGTACAAAAAAAAAAGAAGTACTTGTATTCTAGAAGAAATGTGGAATGCTTAATTTATAAGCGGGCTGAGGTTTTTTCCAGTATTGTTTTCTTTGAAAATGAAAGGGGATCATCTGTTCAGTTGTGGGGTTTGGGAACCTTTGAAAATTTAATTTGTGGACCAATATTTTGTGGAAGTGTAAGGCAGGGGTAAAATAGGGCTTGAATTCTCATCCTTTTTAGACCAGCACACCCTCTGCAAGACATGTCTAAATTGCAAACCTGTGTGTATTTGCATAATGTCAGTTTGCTTCAGCCCCTAGTAACCTCAGGACTTGGTTTAAAAATAAAAAGGTAGACAGCTAATAAGTTTTCATACATAATGTCAGCCAGAAAATATTTGGTGTCAGGTAATACATAAAATTAAAAAGAAGTTGAGTTTTGTTTTCTATTTATTTTATTTGGTCTGTATTTGGGAATGATTTGAACAGTCTGAAGTGTTTTTTTGGGGAGAGCCCTTCTACCCCACTTTAATTCCATTTAGAAGGTTGTCCTAAAGTTGTAGATTGATCCATTCATAGGAAGAACAGTGTATCTGTATTTAAAAGAGGAGTCACCAGGATGTGCCCTCCCAGATGGGAAATTTATTTCTGACCTTCCTATTTTTTACAGCTAAAAGCACAGAAGGGACAACCTTTGAAATCATCTGATGTTGGTCATTTTAATTTTTGTACCTGTTTTAAATTCTGTTGCTGTATTTACTATATTGTAAATATTTTGTTGAGGGTACCTATGTATTTTTGATTTGCCCTTGTTTCAGTAATTCAGGTGTCAACTGCTTCCCCTAAAAAGCACCAGTATGTTAAGTTCTAATGTCATGATCCCAGTATGTGTTACTCATCTTTAATCCTGTTTTCATTGTTCATGTGTACAGCAGTATTTTTAATAAAGAATACCAGAAGTAACGTGGCCTTATTTTGACAATGTGAAGTTCTGAAGTTGGATCCAGGGCTTTTCAGCTTTGGTGCCGGAATTGCATTTCATTCTGTCTCGTACTTCTTTTGTATTCATTCTGTCTTCAATGCAGAGTTTCAACAAACAGGAGTCACAAATTGTGTTTAATGCTTGCCACTTAGATTGTATCAGATGTCCTAAAACTGAGAGATACTGTTCACTAGAATTGTATTAATGCATATTTCCATAATTCCTAAATCCAATCCCATCTGCTTCAGTTTGATCAAGTCTGCTTTACTTGATAAGCTCTACTTTTGAAAACTCAAGTACCCTTTCTTCCATGTTTTCTGAGCTTTTTTGCTCAGTATCAAAGTGTGTTAATTTCTCTGAGAATCTGCACATGAAGTCACAATAACTTCATTTCCTAAAATTCTTTTCCTGTATTTTTGGCCAACAAAGGTTAGATGATCTGCTGGTAGGATAAAGTCTCCTATATCCATCCAGTGCTGACCATGCTTATGGAAGATGTAATTTTGAGGAATATGTTGTGAATTGTCAATAGTCCCTGCACATAATTGACAAGGAGTCATTATAGCTGAAATTACAATGTTTTAGGAATGTTATTATATAAGCTGCAAATAAGTTTGATTGATGCACATACCCAGTCTCCAGTTTCCTCCTTAGTAACGTGCAGCCACAACTACACAACTCCTGCATCAGTTGATCCCATTGTGTTCTGCTTTCCCAGAAAAAGTTTCATCTCTGCTTCCTTCCAGCGCTTGGAGAGCCCCTCAGATGATGAAATGCTGTTTAGCAGAGAGCACTTGATTGAGTATCTCTGTGGAGGCAGCATCCCCAGCTTCGGACGGATGGGGTGGGGATGTAGGGGTTCTCTGAAGAAGAGTCTCCACCCAGGACTAAGGTGCTGCCTGCCTGTCACAGCAGCTTCAGAACAGGCATTTTTGGGGACACCTTAGCTCTGTTTGCTGTCCTTTTGTCTGGTGTGCATCTTCTAGCTGCTGAAGGAGCCAGGAATGGTGGGTGGTTGGGTGGATGTTTCTCCATGTGCTGCTTTGTCTTCTGTCACCATGAAACCTTGCCGCTCCCAGAGGCTGAGTTTGAATTTTTGTCTCTAGACAGCAGTAAGCACTTCCTAAATATGCTGAACCTAGTGGATGTCACCCACACAGGGAGCAGTGACAGATGTATGTCACTGTATCTGCTTTGCTGTGCAAGAAGTGTGCCTTCTGTGTGATTATTCCATGTTCTCCTTTGCTCACAAAATCAGCCTGTGGGATGGATATGTACCAGCTGTTTGCACTACCCAGTGCTGACCTGTGTGCCACAGCAGTCTTTGACACTGGCAGAACTCAGATTTTTTAATTTTTTTTTTTAAAAGCAAACTTTATTATATGAATTTAGCAGTCAAATACATTATATAAAGAGAGAAAATGCGAGACAAAATAGGAGTTATTCACATCTGAAGACACTTGGGATTCATATAAAAGTAATCTTTGTAGTCCAGTTTTCTTAAATATTTATGCACAAAAGGATATTTATATATTTACACTGTGCAAATGTGTCCTTTGAGATGCATCATTCTGTAACTCTCCTCGCTCAATCTGGTAAAAAAACAGTTCTGAAACTTTTGGTTGATCAAGGTCAAATATACTTTACCAGCAAGAGACAGTGCAATAGATACTTAGAACTGATGATCTCTTGTGCAGAGATACCTAGCTCAGAAGTAGTGGTACATATTTATTTTGCTTGAATGTCAAAGATAGTTTTTATTTGTAAATATGCGACAGGTCAGTTGCCTTAAAGTCTATTAGTGGGTTATGTTCACAGTTCTTTAGCTGAATTCTGAGAGATCAAGAGATCATGTAACAGGTAGCATTTGAGTTAATACATTTTTATTCCTGTACATACTGGTAACTTAACAGAAATTTTGGTATCTTCATAGAAAAGCTGCCCTAACTTTACAGATTGTCTTGTATTTTCTAACTAATCTCTTCAAAGTTTCTAGTGATCAATTAAAAGTATGTGCAGTCTAGTAGTTATCCTGTCTTTGCAGACATAAATAAAATCAGTGCAGTGTTAGAAGGTCCATGAGGTTTTGTGGACAGAGCTTGGCTTTTATCTATCTACTTTGTGGTTTGGTTCCAGTGTGTGTGTGTGTTGGTTTACTGACAAAGTGCAAAACTTCAATATTTACTTGATTTCAGCAGGATTGTCCAAACTGAATTGATATGTGTTCCCTGTTGTTACAGCCCTGGATCTGGTCTTAGTTGTCCTCTATCCTTGCCAGTTGTGTTTAGCAACACATTTTAAATTCTTGCCTTGCAAGGCTCCCTACTGCATCTGCCATCTGGAGCAGTAAGGTCCATATAATGCCCCATCCCCAATTAGCTTATTCAGCTTCCCCAGAGCATCAGCCTTACCACAAGTTTCTCCAGGTCATTTTTATTAAAAATAAAGTTTGTGATCTCTTTCTAGTTTCTGTCTTCTTGAAGGCTTCTTTATTTTCCAGCACAACACATACCCCAGCAATAGGATGCAGATACCTCACTGCCTGGTGTAGATTCCCGGCTCTCTAGGGCTCCCAGCTGCCTCTCCCAGTCAGGACAGAAGTGACCCAAGTCTGAGCAGAGGCTGTAATAATGACCTGCCAGGTTTTCCTGGATGCAGAAGCACTTGGCATTTTTAGCAAAAGCTATATGTGTTGAGCATTTGGGAAAGTCAAGGTTTAAGCAATAATAATTTGCTGTATTTTGAGTACATGTGCTGCAGTCTGTAGAAAAGATCACTGGGATTAAGCCAGTGATAACTTCTTAAGTTTTATAATAGTTAAAATTATTTGGGTCAGAGTTTTTAAACTGACAGTGTTTCATAAGAACCTGCCTGTTTAGATCTTGGCCTAGGAGTACTTAAACTGGTGGCTGAGAATAATGGACAACAGAATTGTAGTCAGGAGGAGGAGAACGGCTGGCATACATTTTCTCCAGCATGGCATAACCACAGGTGTATCTTCGCTTGGAGTCACTGAGCTGGTCACAGCTGAAGCTGCAGAAGCTTCTTGGCTTGGTTATTCCGGAGAGCACTGACTCCTTGCTCCTGCTGGCACCTTTAATGCTGTAATGGAGCAGTGTCATTGTCAGCTTTCTTAACACATAAAGGTTTTTGTTTTAGTGACTTGAGCAAAGCCACATCACAAGAAGCAGCTTTGTTTATTCTCATGTGGTGGGAAGGGCACTGATGCAGATGGACTTGCTCAATGGGAGTGCAGAACAGGGGAATGAAGGAGCCCTCCTGTGTTCCCTGTGAGTCCCCCTTAGAAAAGAGGTGCTGTGAGTGAACCTCACTGTTAAAGGTTCATTGTATCAGTCTCTTTGCTTGTGGGGAGTACTTGACTGTCCAGCCTAAGCTCCAATTGCTCATTTGTGGCATGTGTTGGGGAGTGAAACTATTGCAGGGTGAAGTAGTGGGCAGTGTCTGGCAGTTCTGCTGAGGCAGAGTATCCCCACACCTAAATGTTTCTTCCTAAGGGAAAAGGGGTTTTTGAGCAGGAATGAAGTGATGCAAGGCCTCAAGCCTTGAGACAAAAGTAGAAAACTACTAATGCAGTTGTTCCCAAAGCTAATGGTGGGATGAATTTCTAATAGAAATGGCTGATGTGTATGAGGAAGGGCATGAGCTCTGGCTATCTCCTCTTTATTGGCTTCTTTTGCCATGAGCTGCTGGTTTGAATTAGAGTTTTTCTCTCCCATAAAAGGACCAGTTATCCTGTAGGCTGCCTTTTATAAGATGTCCTTTACAAAGAGGAGTTTAATATCTTCTTAGCAAAGCCACTTTTAAAGGCACTGTTTGCCTTACGGCACTTTCTCAGCCATATTCAAGATCTCAGAAAGACATCAGAAAGGGCTCTTTCAATAATGAAGAAAATTAGGGGCAAAGAGAATTTTCACACCATTGAACTTGGATTCGAAAGATTTATCTGTAGACAAAAGGACAAGCCAGAGCATTTTTCCATCATTGTTTACATGTGAAATCCTAAAGTAAATGTGTTGGACCACAGTGTCTAAAATTAGATTTCCTCTCCTGTATTTTTATAAGTTCATGGACAATCCACTCCTCTTCATTTATAAGGTCAGAAACATTGGCAGCCCTAGTCCTGAATGCCAGAGAAGACAGAGCATCTGCTGAGGCTTGCAGAGCCCAGGGTTTTGCTTTTCATTTTATTTTGCACTGTTAGGTGTCTAAGTAAAACTACAGAAACAGTAGCATGGGACCATTGGTGATTACAAGTTCCTCATAGATGTCACAGTTTCTCAAATTCTTAACTCACAACCTATGTGGTTTTTTAAGGAGTGTGGTCTCTGTCTTCTGTCCTACCATAGGAAATTGGAAGGTCTCCCTAAGAAGACCACCCCTTTACATTTATTAGTAGATGAATGGACTTCATGAGGAGGAGCCCTTGTGATGAGGATTGCAGATGCATCCCATATTTTTATATTGCATCTGTTGGCAGATGGAGAAGTAATTGCCTTGGGATAAATTCCATAACTATGACAAGGTTAGTCACAGATGCAATGGACTATTTGTGATGGGATTAAAGAGAAATGCCTCTGTGATTTACATTATAATTGCAAGTCTTTGGGAGCTGGCAAATGTGGAGTGTGCATGACAAGTTATGAGCCTAAGAGCTGTCATGCTTTCATCCTTTCATCATCATCAGGCTTTTGCATCATGAGGTTTTTCTTGTGAGCTAGACTTGGCTTCTGCTTTAATAAACTTTTATACCAGTAGAGCTGCATCTATTAATTTTACCTGGAGTGCACTGCTGTGCCTGGGCATGCAATTCCCACAAAGAACTTTAAGGAAGCTCATGGGGTTTTGGAATCTGTAGTCAGGCTTCATTTTGAGAATGAGTTTATAGTCAGTAAAGGCTTCTCTAGCTGTGGACTATCTTCTTGCCAATCTAAGAATGTAAACTGTGTTTACTTGGTCTTTAATTGGGGTTGTTTGTTGGAGGAAATGGCTGCTGGTTTCCTGCCATGTTCAGGACCAGTGCGAGGTTAGAAACTGGCTGCAGGTCTTGAGATGCTAGTTCCAGCTCACAGGAGGTAGAATTCTTGCTGTTTTTCTGGCTTTGCAATTTACACTGACTCAAGGGTTTGCCTCAGTCCAAGGATTTTGGCTTACTTGGGTTGGGTTTTTTCACCAATATTGAAAAGCTAGAAAAGGGTTGCAGTTGGGATCCTTTCCACCTGCAAAGGAGCACAGCTCAGAAAAATGCCCCCAAACCTTTCTATCAGGGTCTCTTTACCTGAGGCCTTATACTAGGATAAACTTCCTGCTGTTCAAAATACCATTTTTTGTCTCAAGCAGCATTAGCAAGACCAAGACATGTTGCAACCATTTCTATTTCATGCTCCTGTCCACCACCTGGGCCTAAGGGGCTTACCGTGGTTTGGGCTGATGCTCTTTCCTGTAGTGAAACCAAGAGTGAGCTTTGGCATTAGTGCCTTTCCCTAGGCAGGAGAAGTGGAAGCCCAAGAGGAGGCACCTCACCAGGATCAGTGGGGTACCCCTGCACTGTCAGGCTGGCTCCCTGCTCTGCCCTGGGCCTGGCTCTTGGCTTGGTCACACTGAGCAAGGACTACTGTACATGCTGGCTCTCTCCTGCACTCAGCTGATCAGTTTCCTCTGCAACAAACCTTAGGTGTGCTTCTGGAGACAGGTAGGGTGTTTTGTGTTTGGCTTCTGACACACTATGCAGTTCTTCAGCTCTGCCCAGTCTGAATCTTCCAATGCTTTCTTACAGCAAAGGGATCTAACCATAGGTATGCTGCTGCCAAAGGAAGGCGAAACCTTTCTGCAGCCTGGTGCTGGCACCAGCTGCCCTGAAAGTGAGCTACTACTGCTCACTCAGAAACTGTTCTGACAGTTTGGCAACCTGAATCAGCTCCCTGCAGGAATAGCCAAGCTGAAATGTCAGCACAAGAGTGAGCACAGGAATGCAGAGCAGGATGCCTGCAATGCAAGGGAAGAAGGAGGACTGTACATCTGCTTAGATCAGTTTCCATGGCTCAAACCCCTCCAGGCTCCACCTTGCTCAGTACAATTTTTAGGGGTATTTATTTACTGCCCCAATTAATTTTATGTGAAGGATGCTTAGCTAAGATGCTACTACCACTTTTAGGAATATGTGCAGACTGAAGGGTCACTGCCTGCATTTGCATCCATGAGTGCTTTTTGGCACAGCGATGCAGTACCACTTGTTTAGCTTGCAGGCCAGATGACCTTGTATGATCTCAGTCAACTGCTCTGTTCTCCCAAGGATTTATGTTCTAGCAGCCACTGTTCAGTTAATTTTTTTTTCTTATCCAAGCATTCCTTTTCCTCCTGCATTTGAAAGTGCCCCTTAAAGCAGTGCCAGAGGGATGCTTGGGACACACTCCATGCATTCTGTGCCATGCAAAGAAAAAGGCATTTCATAAATTTAATCTGGGGAGGATGCCATGTTGTCTGTGTGGCTGACAGCAGCCTTCAGAAATACACACAGAAAAAAAAGATTTAAACCACTTCTAGGAGGGAACATTGCATCCTTTGGAACTCGTAATATCCACATACACTCCAAGCTCTACAGTTCCTGGCTCCTCCAATGACAGCATGCTGCAACAGAGCTGAAGTACCATAAAACTGCTCAGGAGCCTATTTTCTGAAAGGTCAAGGCAGGAGAAAGGGTTTCCCAGCATTTGTTCGGAGTGGTTTGTGTTGCCCTGGCTTTGCCATGCATGAGCACTGCAGGCTGCTGCCAGCAGCACATTTACCCAGGCCGTGCTTTCCAGCCCTGTGAGTGTGTGCGCTCTCCTACATGTATTTCTGTGCCTTCAACCAACGCCCTCTAAGTCAGTGGAATTTTTTGTGAAGCGAGTCCTCTCTGCCTTGACTGCACGTTTCAGCCAGCTCTGATTGTTCTCTGAGACAATGCTACACCTCCCAGCCTGCCCAACTGCAAGGCACTGACAAGTTTGGCACTGGCAGGATGGCAGGCTGGCCTTGACCTCCTGCCAGCATGAGATGAACGATGGGTTGGGTCTGGACAGTCTCCGGGCTGGCTGGGAGCAGTGAGCTGAAACCAGGACACTGCCAGCGGCTGGGAACTGATACAGCGCCGGCATTGAGAAAATAAACACTTCCCATTTACAGGGAGTTCATGTCAGTGCAACTCATTTCTTAGAGCAGCCCTAGTTCCCTGCTTGGGCAGCTGTCAGGAATTAGGTGGAGGAAGATGGCCAATATATTCAAGTGCTTAAAGGCAGGAAGAGAAGTGAGGCCCTCACATCCATCTATTGTAAAGTTGCCACTTTAGCATCCTGAGCCCATGGGTGTTAAATGGGCCATGCTTAGCTGAGTCATGGAAAAGAAGGGCAAAAACAAGCACAGAGGGCCTTGTCCCAGCTGGGGTGCCCTTGGGACTTGCAGAAATAACTGCAAATCCTTCACAGCTACACGTTCCTCATCCCCTATTATTAAGGGCTTCTTTCCTACAGTTACCTGCCTCCTACCTTAGTTCAGTGCTCTCTGACACTCTGGCATTAAATTGGGCATTAGGTGGATCAGTAAGAGCTAATAAATCATGTTGCTGATGTGCATCGAAGGGGTTGAGGGTTATTTGCTTCCTCAAAGACATAGGTGTGGAAGATGATTGACTGCTGATTCAACCAAGCAGGACATACCTCAGCAAGAGTATTTGCAGGGACTGGGGACACCTCAGCTACTTTCACAAGGCATGATTTAGCACAAGGACCTTGGCCTCTCCTTTGCCATCTAATACCTGAGAGGAAGGGAACATAAAATACAGACCCAAAGAGTGTCCTTTTCTGCTTGCTGCCTGTCCATGTGAAGCGCTTCAGTTCCTCTGGAGCCAGCACCATCCCGCTGTCTGCTTGATAATCCTTCAACAAAAAAGATGCAGTCCTGTTAGGTGTTAACTGTACTTTACAAAGGACTCAGTTCCTCTTTGGTCTGATTTCCAGCGTCCTTCTGAGCATGGATACTAAGACAGCTCTGGAAGACAGCATCTCTGTGCTGCTGGAGGTGCTGCAGTGCACAGATATTTAACAGTGCCTTTTCAAACCACCCATGCCTTGGGGTGCAGCAGACAGGTAATGTTAATGCAGATCTTGGGTGCAAGAAGAAAAGTGTCTACATGCAGTCTGAGGCTCTGGCCAGCCACCAACCCTGTGAGGACCACTGTGCCTTTCCCACCTCCTGCTGCTTAATGCATTCTATTGGGTCACTAAAAGCTTGTCCCAGGCTCTTGCCTATGCCTGTCTCTACAAGGATCGAGTGTGCGTCCCATTGTTAGACATGGCTCCAGCTTGTCCATCTGATAACAGGACTTGTTCCTACCAGGGACTTCTGATGGAAAAAGGACTCACGGTCCTCCTTTGTGCACTACTATTCAGATGGAAGTCAGATCCAAGGGATTTTAAGTGTCTCTCCCACACCAGTGGGATTCAGGTGGGACTCGGGAAGCTATACCAACTGGAACTGACTGCTTCTTGTCAGGGTAGGAGTGTTTGCAGCCCATGACATGACCAGCAAGAATCTCTGCCCCAATTTGCAGGACAGTGGGATAACCTCTTGTTGCAAGTACAGCTAATCCTGCACCTTGTATCAGAGCTGACAAGGCACTAACCCCCCCATCCTGATTATCCCTGTATAAATCTGTCACATACATAAATAAAAAGAAATACATGGCGTATCATTTGGCCCAGGAGTCACTTACATTAAATACAAGCGTTTCCTTGATGGGAAGCTCTTCAAATGTCTTTATGCGCTGGGGGGGATTTATTTTGAAGGTGTTTATGTATCTGTTCAACAAGAGAAGCAGGACAATTTTTGGTGAGAGTGTGAAGTGCACAGAGAGAAAGTGTTGGGTATTTCTCTGTTTCTTTAGGCAATTCCTAGCTGTCTTCCAGGTAGGTCATACAAAAGGTTAACCAGACCACACCCAAATCTCACTTGCCAGTCCCGGGATGCACACAGCTGTGCCTCCTGCAGGGTCTGAGCCCTGTGACTTGCAGGTCTTCCTGGGAAAGGGCACTCCCAAGAGCCATAGCAGTGGGTGACTTGGCAACTGCTGGGACACTCAGGCCACCTGTGGGCTGTCTCTGTTTTCACCCACCCACTTCCAAACTAGGGTATGCAGCGAGCTACCTCCACAACAAACAGTCTTAATCTTGCTTATCTCACCTGACATTTTCAGTGCTTCCACAACTTGAGCTTGTAACAGGAAATTTTTCATTGCACAAAGGATCAGACGCAGGGGGAGACCCACTTTCTGTTGTAAGTATTGTGCTGAGGGGTATGTAGTCTTTACCTTCCTAAATGCACACAAGAAATGAAAGCGTTATTCCTGGGTCCGCGTTGTCCCTGCTTTGGTGACAGCACGTGGTTGTGACATTAATACCTGCTGGACATTTGCTTGCAGCAGGTCACCCAGCCTTTTCACCAGCTCGGAGAACCGTGGCCTGTCGTTGGGATTGCTCTTCCAGCAGTCCAGCATGATTTGGTAACTGTGAAGACAACAGCAAAGTGAGCACATGGTGGGGTTACAGCTCTGTTTGATCTCAGGCAGCGCAGTCTTTGACAGCTTGTCATCGATAGACAGACATAGATAACTCCTCAACTTGCTTGGTTTTACAAAGATTCTCTCTAACACCATCGAGGCTTTTTCCTAAAAGTGAAGCAGTAAACTCTCCACAAAAAAAGAAAACCTTCCTGCAACACCCCAGAAGACCACATCAAAAGGATAATTCAGCCAACCAGTCACACTTCCTTTATTTCATTCCCAATTAAGCATTAAACCTTTGTATTAAACATCTATTAACTGACAATGTTTAGGTTAAGGTATCCTAAAGGCATCCAAAGATGACTTATATGGATGTGTCACTTCCTTGTATTGGTTGAGCCGAGCTTTCCTTCCTGCAATAAAATATGTGGAAGAGAAAAAAAAAAAAAAAAGCTCTTATCTACTGTCACTAGGATAATAAAATTAGTCAATGGGCAATACTCCCAGATAGGCATGGCTGGCTTGCATCCTTTTCTTCTGCTAGAACTATTTTTTGGTAAGTGTTGCTATTTAGAGTCACGACATAGCACTCGGGGAGGCACCAAGACACCCACACATACTTGATTATGCCTGCAGAGGTAAAATACCCTGGACATGTTCATGGTCCTCAATTATTTGTGTCACAGGGTGAACATTCAGTGTGCTGCATGTGCCTTCCCAGGCAAGCTGCTCTGTCCTGACCCACCTTGGTCTCCAAAGAAGTTTTGAGACTGCACCTAGAGGCAGGGGAGTGGGGAGTGGCGGTGGAAGGACTCAGACAACCCGGGTGGGGAGGCTGTGGGTCCCTGTCACCTTCCTCTGCCATCAGACATGGTGCACAGGAAAGGGTGGGCCCTCATTACCCAAGTGATTGCGAGGAAGCCTCTGCTGTCACTTCCTAAGTCAAGATGGTGTTAACAAAGCCACATTCCTCCAGCACTTATCTGTGTGCATGTCGGTAAATATTAAACCTGGCAAGGAATGAATGACCTTCCTCCTCCTCCTCCTCCTCCTCCTCACTGCTCAGCTCCCCTCAGAGCACAGCCCTGGCGGTGCACTGGGCTCAGGTTGCCCCCCTACCCTCTCCTACCCTATGGGGGAGCCAGGGGCCAGGGTGGGGGGTGCACAAGAAGATACCGATGCAGGATTGGGTTTTTTTTCCCTTAGGCTGGCACAGGGTACTTTTAGGGACTGGAACATCATCTGCAGGGCAGCCAGGGAGGGCAGTGGCACACAAGGGAAGCAAAGGCATCTTACATCTCCTCGGTCGCTTGCTCTGGGGCTCGCATTCTTGTGCCTTCCTTCAGCCTGCTGCAGAAATCCTCGTCTATTTGGACTCCGGGGTAAGGAGAGGCACCTGGAGGTGACATTGGGAGAATAGATACATGCCTTGAGTGCCTGTGACCTCGCTGTGGCCCTGTGGATGTCCCTCAAACGCTTGGGCTGTGCATCACCAGGTTGCAGAGCTGGGGGTCAGGGGCTGCCCCCCCAGCAGGGTCTGGCCCTGCAGGCTGCCAGAGACAGGGAATTGCTGCTGGTCCTGCTCCAAGCCCCAGTCTTTGCAGGGGGGGCCAAGATCAAGACCACATCTATTAGTGGTGCTTTCCTGGCCTGAATAGAAAAAATGCTCATGAATTTGATTTGAACACTATCCCTTCAAAAGCCAGGTCTGATCTTTCTGTTGTTTTGGACTACTCTCAGTTCTAATGACCACATTATGAACAAACCCCAAATGCCCAAAATCACCTTGAAGAAATTGAAAAAATTGTTTTAAAACAGATCACAGTACATTTGCATTGTTTTTCTCTTTTCTGTGTTTTTCAGATGCAGCCTGATTGTATTTTTGGTCTTTGGTTTTGTTTTTTTCTGTAGGCTAAAAACATCAGGAAAAGAGAAAACGAAAGGAAAAAAAAAAGACCTTTCATAGAGTCAGGGAGTCACCAGGTTCAAGGAGCTAGGGCTTTAAGAAAAAAATAGCAGGTATTATGAGGCTGACCATAAAATCATAAGAGTTGGCAGGCTGACCAACAACATGTATTTAAACTAATAAATGATTGATTGTCCTGAGAATTGTATAGTATTGTTTCCTCTGCTGTTCGCCTCTTTTGTCAGCCTCTGTGTTGAACTCAATTAAGATTCTTCTATTCTGACAGTCATTGTTATTCCCACTCAGTGTACATCTTGTATCCTGCCTTTTCCACATGAAAGAAAGGGGAAATAAAAGGCTTCACTGCATTTTAATTTCAGATTGCATGCTCTAGTTCGTCCTGCGGCATCAGTGCAGATGCTTTTTGCCTGCTGCGTCCAGTAGCCTGGGTGAGGGGGGTGCTGGATCCCTCCTGGGCTGGGGGGACCTCCTGGACTCGGGCTGGAGATGGAGGTGACAGAATCTGAGACATGCAAACTGTGGGTTTGGCTCTCTTCCTCCCACAAGAGGAATAAGAAGCTTTTGAGAGAACACTCAGCTCATGGCACTCGGTGTCTTGAAGGCTGGCTGTGGCACAGGAGGTGGTGCCTTGGTCTTGGGCAGCTGATGACCCAGAATCACAGCTCTGTGTTATCCCACAGGGCTCCACATTCAATTAAAATGCTTAAAAAATTGCCTGATTTTCCTGGCAAGTGCCATCAGTCAGACAAAGCACTGTGACTGTTCTGGCTGTGCTGCCCTGCATCCTCTGCCAAGGTTTTCTACAGGGAAAAGTGGGAAGCTTAGGTTTTGCCCGTGGCAGAAGTAGGCGGTAAAGTTCTCAGAGAGCTGTCCTTTAAGGCTTTCAGCTTGGCAAATGAGCTTTCAGTGCTCTTAAAAGCACCAAAATTTCTAGTTCACAGGGACACAATAATCCCTCTGCCTCCGATTTAGGTCTTTCTGAAACACCTGCCAAAAGATCATTGAAGGTGATGGATGTTTTCCCTAAGCTGCAGTCCCCACTCCTGTCAAGCTCCTGGGGTGCAGAGTTAACATACCCAAGGAAAATATCTCCCACAGCAAGACCCCGTAGGACCAGACGTCGCTTTTGGTATTGTAGATTTTATCAAATATGGATTCAGGAGCCATCCACTTGAGAGGAAGTCGAGCCTGGAGTAAAAGGGACAAATCTGACTATTATTTTCAAAGCCTGAAAGATTTTAATCATAGATGAATCAACTATATATTGTTATGTAAATAATTGCCATTCAAGCAGGAACCTGTGGGATTTCCTTACAGGCAGTCAAGATAAACCCACACTCATTCATACACTTAACAAATTGTTGGAGTAAAAGACTGTTTTTAAAAAACATGTGGCACAAAACACCAGACTTTGGAAACCTGTGACCAGGCCTTTTCTTTACAGGGATGTGGGAGTGTGTAGGAGCAGAGGTCTCTTGCCAGCATCACAGAGACAGGGCAGAAAGCCCTGCATCCAAGCACCAACCATTCTGTAATGATGCTGGAGATATTCTTGGGGACATTTTCAGAGCCAGAATTGCAGGAGCACATCAGCAACCCTCAGCACAACTTGTTAGGGTCTCCTGAGCAGTACCAAAGCTTTGTGAACATTTCCCAGCTAATTTGCGATGCTGTAAACCCTGGAAGCCATCTACAGATGTGGGAATAGCTGGCAGGTGGGTGAGATCTCCTGAAAGAGACTCTCTGCATGACTTCAGTGCCCACACCAAATTCCCGTGTCATGGGTGGGTGCAAGCACAGTTTGCTGGCCCAGCCCTTCACGGCAGGGCTGGCAGGGCACTCGCTGTCTGCTCTCTGCAATGGGGACAAAAAACACCAAGAAGGTGCTGGAGGAGCAAGTCCTGCTCAGCTGCTTGGGGCACCACGAGCAGGGCTTGGCCCTGGCGTGGGAGCAGTGCGGGGTACACCTTCTTTTGGAGGGACTGTTTTCCTTGAAGGAAGTTTACAGAGTGAGGGGGTTGTGGTGAGCCAGCCAAGAGATGTCTAAAAACAAAGTATTACTGGGGTGAAGCTGTGAAGCAGTTAGCATGTCTAAGCCTTGTGCCTGAGGATAGAAATGCTTCCCAGACCCACAACACATCTGCACAGCCCATCTTCACATAAAAAAGCATGACAGCTTTCGAGCTCTTAAATTTAGGAAATGTAAACATCTACAGAACGTTTTGGTGGACAGTTTGAAACTACATGTTGCAAACATTTGGGTAAATAAACAGCATCTTGACTTACATCTCCTTTTCTCACATAATCAGGATTCTTATAAATATCTCTTGCAAGGCCAAAATCACAGATCTTCACAACATTGTTCTCAGATAAAAGGATGTTTCTGGCTGCCAGGTCACGATGAATGCACTATAATAAAACAGTTTCACAATCAAACTGCATTTCCTTATTCCTTCCCACAAATTTCCTGTCTCCCATATACTTTAAAATATTACTATTTTATTATTATTATTATTATTATTATTATTATTATTATTATTATTATTATTATTATTTATTGTTGTTGTTATTTTTATCATAATCATCAACATCATCAACATCATCATTATCATTATCATCATTATCATTTTTTATTGATTAATTTAAATTTTTTAGGGAATTTTCCTGTACATGAAGTTACTGTAAACAGTGGTAATTATTTTTAAAAAAAATTACTAAATCCAGAAAGTGACACATTTGTAAGCCCTTTGACATTTGCAGGGAAAGAGCTGAATCATTTGGAGCTCCCTAATATATGTTGAAATTAAGGAAAAACCTGCCACACCCAAAAGATCTTCCCCAAATGAATGAGCTTGACCCACTGCCTTCAGTCATGATCCTGTGTTTATGGACTATGGATACTTGGATAAACACAGTTATTTTTAAAATGCCAAGAGGAAAAAGGCTCTTCCTTTGGGGCCTCTCCCAAGGAAGGTGTCACTAGAGTGTAGACATGATTTCACCTCTGAATCCTGTCTTCCCCAGTGAAAAGCTCTCAGTGCAAAACTCACCTTTCTGGAGGAGAGGAATTCCATGCCTCTGGCCACCTGAAAGCTGTAAGAGATCAGGTCCTCCATAGTGAGGGGCAACTTGTACAGGTCATCAGCATCTGCAGAGGTAGAAAGTGGGGTTTGTTACAAAGATAGCTCACAGGCAGTTGTTTTCCCCCTTTCCTACAGACCCCACTATTCCCATAAATTCAGTCTTCATGGAGGGGTATTTGGAGGTCAACCCACTGTCATTGGAAACAAAAATAGTGCTTGCTTTACACCTCGTGCTTTGGACACTGCTGTGTTTTCCCCAAAGATAAGGAGCAGTCAGAAGAAACAATCATACATTTTCCTGTCAGATTTAGTAACCCTGGAAATAATCTTTTTTTAAATCTTCTACCCTCTGGACATGACCCTCTGAGCATCTCCCACGGATGTTTATTAGGGTGATAAATGAGGAAAAAAATTTCAGGGATTCACAGTATGTTGTAAAAATATCACAGTCCGTGTAGGGACAGGAAGGAATTAATACCTACCCTCCTCGTCCTCCTCCACATCACTCAGACTTTTATCTTCCTGGAACCCAGAGCTCGCCAAGCTCTCGCTGCTGGTGACACTGGCCAGCCTTTGTTTTTTGCTTTCCACTGGCTCCATATCCTTTTTCTCTTTCATTTGCTCTCCCTGCAGAGAGGAGTCCTTCAAACAAAAAGAGAAGAGGTGCTACATCAGAGCAGTGGAGGGGGTGGGGAGGGAACCAAATCAGACTGCTGTTGCCTTCCTGCCAGGCTGGTGGTCTGTGGTGTGGGTGGTCACGTCTCTCATGGCCAGGGGTGTCCAGAGCAGCTGTGGCAGGCAGGGGCTGGCAGCAGAGCTGTGCTCCACCAAGGTCATCATCCTCAGAGGGAGGAAATTTGGTGGCTTGGGAGCAGCAGCACGTGATTTTGGGGTAGCCAGGGCAGTGGGCTGCCTCTGCCACAGGAAGGATTTGCCAGGTGTATGGATGGAGCTGGCTGCTGGGCTGTGGCTCATCTCAGCCTGAAATGAGACATCTGAAAGGGCCCATTTCTCTCCAGCAGACAGAGAAGGATCACAAAGAAGAGGGTTGGGAAGGTTGTGCCCACAACGGAGGTATCCCAGACCTCTCAAACATCAGATTTTGGTCCCAACCTGCTTAAGACATCTGTATCTATGTCCCTGCCCAGGCTGTGGGTTTGTAAGCCCTTTCCATGAGGAGCAAGGGCACTTGGTGTTTGAAACAGAGCTGCTGTTGGAAGTGGCTGCCTCTCTTTGATGCCTTTATCCAATGCTTTCTTCTTATGGCCAATCATGTGATGGTTTAACAGGACATGTGCAACACTGTTTGGGAAAAACTCCCTCGCTCCTACCTGTAGAGCAGCCTGGCTGCCTCCCATACTCTTGACCCCTCTTACTTTTCATCTTGTCTTGCAACCATCTCTATTCCCTGTGCATGCTGGTGCAAAGCCAAACTTCCACCTCCTTCCACCCAGGCAACCTTCCCAAGGGTGTGGGAAGGGGGAATGGGAATGGCTCTGCTCAGCAGGGACCCTGCCCAGCCATACTCCCTGCTGGGCATCCGACTCCAGCAACCTCATGTAGGAGCAGCCAGCTGCTGTGTCTCACTGGGGGTACAATGTGGACAGCCTTGGGAGCAGAGACTCAGCAAAGACCTTTTACAGGGGATGTCCCCTCGAGTGGGCTCTCCCACAGAGCCCTCCCAAAAAGAATCCCTGAGATGCTGCCGAGCTCTTGGCACAGCTGGGCAGAGGTTTTGAGACCTGCTGTCCTCTATCCAGGCTCCTAAGTCTCATGTCAGAGCCCTGGATCCCTTGGAGGATTTTTTATTTGAATTTTCTGAGACATTTGGATTTCAGTTTGTAATAAGAAACATATCATGAATTTCATTCAGAGGGCTGTGGGATGTGAGGACAAGATTCTAATCTCTTTTCCTCTTGATAGCTCTTCTCCTCACACAATAATAAGATTACTTGTAAATCTCTAAATATTAGGGTGTCTTGGGACATGAGATTTAATTGGTATTATCTTGTTTGTGCTCCCAGCAGAACTGAAATAAGTGGGCAAAACCACTTCCTTTGGCTTTGCTGACCTCAAGCTCACCAGGAATGGGTTCATCAGAAGCAGGGCAAGAGCATGTGGGGACACTTTGGATAGGATTCACTTCCCCTTGCTGTAGATGGCTCCAACCAAATTAGTCACAGCAGTCTCCTTGCACCGTCAGGAAGAGAGAGGTGAATCCTTTCTTGGTACAACACATCCAACCCCAAAAATTAGGGTGAGCTTCACCCAATAGTCATTTCTGTCCTTTGTTAGAAGAAAGCCTGAGGAGACCAGCTCAGAGCTGACATTTACATTACCAACACATCAGGTAAGATGAACCCTACCAGGAGACTCTGCCTCCTCACCTTGTTAGGGCAGAAAAGATTCCTTTTGCTCTTCAGATAGTTTGATAAATTCCCATACTTGCAGTATTCAACAATCACCATCAGAGGCCCTGGGAAATTAAATTAAAAAAAAAAAAAAGAAAAAAAGGTGGCATCAGTTCTGAGAAGGAATCTTTCATGCCTGTAACTACAACTTGAGCCCAGATTAACTGGCAACATGTCCTAAGAACTAGAAGCCTGCCTGAAGGACACTGGACATTATCAAAACAATACTGCTTCTGGACATTAGGGCAGGGCCTAATTTTTTGAAAGATGAGTCTTGAGTCTGGGTCCAGAGGGACACTCTGTTTCCTCTTTGGGCAGTCCAGACTGGAGTCCCACAGCCCACACACACTTCTTGAACTAAAATAGGTGACATATCTAAAACAAACAATCTCCCATACTGGTCTTTTGATTTTCTTAGTGTAATATCATGGAGGATCTTACAACAGCTGCATTGTGATTCATAATTCAGAGCCAGCAGCTGATACCCCTTGTTCCCAGCCTTTCCAGATCATGTTTAACTCGAGCTTGAGCAGTGGAATGAGTGAGATAAAGGACAGCAAGTGGCATGTTCCTAAGTTCGCACTTCACGTATTAATACTAAAAGAGAGTTAAAGACAGGAAATGTTTAATCACTTCATTAAACGACTAAAAATCTCTTTTTTTTTTACTATTTTTTTTCCACTTTTCTTTTACAGGATGAGCTCAAATATAAAAGTTACTAACTTGACCTCTGGATGAAAAACATGGGACACTGGCTGATATTGGGAGATAATCCAAACCCATTTTCAGAGCAGTGCAAATTTTTTTACCTCCATTTTTTGTGCAAGCTCCCAACAAATTCACAATGTTGAGATGATGACCAATGTGGATTAGGATTTTCAGCTCAGTCATCAGTGCTTTGTACTCACTTGCTGTGGCCCCTTCTGTAAATACAAAATAAAAAATCAATGTGAAAAGGCAAAGTACTGGTCCTGCTGAGCTTTAACACTTCTTGTTACTTTCCATTGAAATAATCTCCATCACTGGAGGTACATCTTGTATTGATGTTCTCTCTCTATTCCTCCCTGCTCAGCATCCTCTGGGTTGCAATTAAACCCATAAAAAGAGTCAGGCACTCAACTTCCTCCCAGTAGACTCTATTATATTTAGAACTGAGAGAATTTTATTTTTTCACATGAATAGTTCTGACGTTTCAGCCAAAAAAATGAAAGAACAAATAAAAAGGGATTTCAAGATTATAATTAACTCTATCTAGAACTGGTTTAGTCTGACCTGACTTCAGCTATCTAAGGGTTATATTCTAGTCTGAACTAATCAACATCTTAAGGGGTCAGTGGCAAGAGCAAAGTATTTTCAGAAGCTGATCAAGTTTAGCCATCTGCATAAGGGAAAGATGAAGTACCCCTGGCTGGTGCCTGCCTGGTTCTGATCATTGTGTAGGAAGCCTGGAGATAGACCAAGGAAGTAAATATTAATTGGTTAAAGTGAAGTGACTGCATCTCACCCTTACCAGTCATGGTCAATAAAAATAGGAATGACATAAGAAGTCTCTCAGATAAATCAAAAACATTCTATTTAGTGTTGAGTGAAACTTTTCATTTCCCCAGAGCAATTTTTTTTTGCTGCAGAATTTAATTTTGTTAAGAAAACAAGAAAAAAACCATATTGCTTTGTGTAGTCCCAAAAGGAGTTTTTCAGTTTAGTGACACCAAGAGCAAGAAGAACAGTCCTGTGGAAAAAACCCTTGAGCTAGGTCTTAAAGGGCTTGGTTTCAACATCTGAATGGAAACTGTTTTTCTTGGTGTCCCAGACAAAACTTGTCTTCTATTTGGCAATCTGCTATTTGCTTGTATGGGTGGTGACACTTCCCCTCCACCACGTGGGGATTCTGGGAGGATAAGGAATGGCTGCAGAGCTCCTGGATAATCCAGAGAGGACGCAAGGAATGAGGCAGATCTCCCCATGCTTTAGGTGAGATACTAAAGATACTCAGGGAAGATCTGGTCACTACTGGCTCTCTTAATTGTCAGCAGAGCTGAGCAAGGACTCAGCTTCCTGTATTCAGGAATCTGCCTTAGGATGGGATGAGCTGTTGTCTCTCAGCACTGCCAATGAAGGGCATTTGAATGACTAACTCAGATACAAGCATCTACTCTGCACCTGCACATGTGAATCCCACCAGGAAGTAGCTTCCCTCTGCTCCCATCTATTCCAGGAGAAGCCACTGTTCTTTGGTGGTGCTGGCTGGCACAAAAAGTCTGCTGATGAACATAAAGAAACCCTGAACCCAGCAGTCTACTCCAAGGGCTGGAATGAACATGTAGACATCTCTTGATAAATGATAAGTAAGTGTATGTGAAGCTGGGAGCCACTGGCTAAGATGGATTCATTCAAACTTTTCCTGAACAGAGTCAACCGAGAGCATTGTGGTTCCGAGCCACACTGGCAGAATAGGGGATGTGTCCTGGCAGAGAAACAACAGCAAAAGGGATTCAGGGATTAAGACAGCAAAGCAAAGCAGCATAAACTTCTGGGGCAATGCAAAAAAAACCAAACCAAAAGCCTGCTATGATCCTTACACACATAAAGAAGGGAAAGCTAAATACACAGGAGGGATGCCACCGGGACTCAGGGTTAGGGAATTCAATCACAGCTGCTGCGGGCTGTGACTGAATATCATCCTGCTCACTAACGTCCCAAACGCCCTCTTCAAATTAACGAGGGGGTTTTGTCCTTTCTGCTCCAATGAGAAAGGTGGCAGTGAATAGCTGGAGGATGATTTTACTTTCAGATGAGCGCTGGTGTATGAACAGTGCTGGCAAATCTATTGCACAACTTGGGTGTCAGCATCCCCAGCACTATTTGATGAGCCTGCAGCCTGTTCAGAGGGAACACACCTGCACAACACCACCATGGTTTCAACTGCTCAATGTGTTTAGCTTAATAAAAGGGCCTTCATGAAGAGAAATCATTATAAAAATCTAATGGAGAAGGTTAGAATGAGATGCAAAAGTCAGGCATATGAGAATGAGACATAAAGTATCTGGTTTTAACAGTAAGATGATCATTGCTTGGAACAAATGACCAAGGAAAATATGAAAGCTTCTATCCCAGTGTCTTCACATCAAGGTGGATACCTTATACGTCAGCTGAATTTCATTTACAACATTCGGTATAGGGTCAGTCTAGCATAATGGTATGACTTTTTACTGAGAATGCAAATTTTTATTTCATTTGTGGTAGACCTGAAACTTGATTGTACACATTTTGGAGGCTTCAAAAAGTTATTGTGGAAAGCTTTTGCTTTTGGCAGAATTGTATAAAAAAATGCATCACTATGTAAGGCATAATTTTTTCCAATGCAGCAAGATACCTTTCAGCATTTTCACAGCAACTATTCTGCATGTTGGTGATTTTCTAATTCCAAAGGCAGATGCTTGTACCACCTTTCCAAAAGCTCCATGTCCAAGAGACTTTCCTGTAAAGAAAATAAAGTAGAGAGATACATCTTGGTAAAAAAAAAATGAAATCCTGTCAGCAAAGGGTTTCTTAGATCCTGAACTGAAAAATGTACTTCCCAATGAGTCCATAGGTATATTTCCATCATATAGCTGGTTTTGATTTTTTGGTTTGTTGGGTTTTTTTTTAAAGTAAGCAGTCAGAAGAAGACAGAGTCATCAGAGGGAGCAAGTGATAGGAGTGAAAATGTCACTAAATGAATGCAACCATTCAGTGGAGGAACACTGGCTTCAAACTTGATTTTTTCACTCTTGCTCTGCCAGAGAAAGATTTTGCTCCTCTTTTCCCTGAGCACACTGCACCATGCAGCAGGCTGTGGTGCTGCCAGTTATGTCCTTAATAACACAGACCCTCTGCCCCTTTGACAATGTGTTCACATGGACAGGTCTGGCTGCCTCTGCCCTGCTGCTGAGGGTGTCAAGGCTTGCTCAGGGAGAGCTTGTCAACATATCAGCTAGAAATAACTTTTATTTATTTTAAAATATTTCCTATTTTCAGATTGCTTTTGTGCTTCACCTTCAGCAAAACCTAGGTACCAAAGTGGCTAACAAGAGCATGGCAGCAGGATCTGCCATGTAGAGAAGAGCAGAAAATAATGTTCAGCTTCTCATATAGAGACAAAGGATAATTGAACAATTTCCTATTCCTACTTGACGTGCTCTCACTTGGACATCTATCTTGTTGGTATCTGAATGAGAGATAAATCCTACTCAGATACTTGCAAGCAGAGAAAAAGAGCTGCTGTCTGTACTAAAATTTAAGTCAATACTGCCTTTTATATGTGTATATTGTATCTAAACTGTAATTCTCTGTCTGTCAGTAGAAGACAGAATAACACATGTTATTAAAGCAAAGGAAACATGAAGTGGAATATGCTAAGCCAAAAAAAACCCCAGAAAATTATTTCCACCCTAGATGTGGAAAAGCATTGTCATTTTTTTACAGCAAATAAAAACCACAAAGAACTTGATCTACATGAATGAAAAGCATCAACAGACCGACCTTTGGTTTGTGAAGGGCATAGTGTTCGATAGAGAAATACAGATGAATCAGTGTGCATCTAAAAACCTACTGTCACCTTTTGCACTTGCTGCATATAGATTCTTCGTTCTGCAGTTGTGTAAGGGAAGTATCACTAAGACTCAGTCTCAGTTTTCTTAGTGAATTGATGTTGTTAGTCCTTAATGTTTTGACTGTTCATGGTTTCTACGCAAAACTTGCAGTTTGAGGTCCTATAAAACCCATGACACCTTTGTTAAACCCATAGCTTTAATCTGTTTCCATCACTGTTAATTCACTTCCCACATTGTGATAACCTACTTAGTCACCACTTGGAAAATACACCGGCTCATAAAGCTGCACAGAGCTGCTAACCTTTCAGAACGGAGAATGAGCACTGGAAACAGCACTTCCTTCTCTAAACAGCAGAGTGATTCAATGGGAAACTGTAATAACACTCCTCTTTGCTGCTCTGCTATTGTTTGTACTGTGCTGAATGGACAGGACAGGGCTGCTTTAACTTTTCAGCATGCAGCTCAAAACTCCACAGTTTAGTATGCAATTGTGGCTATGGCTGTTCTTGCAAAAGTCCCTTCTGTTGACATACAAAGTAACTACAAAATTATTAAGCTGAGGAGTATCAAGTTGCCCAGCCATCTGAGCAGTCAGTTTGTCACAGCCTTTGAGCTGATAGGTTTGGGGAAATGCTCAGGTATGTAATGTTGCAGCATTTAGATCCAGACCAATGAAGCAAAAGGCTCTACTTAAGTTTTCCACACTTAACTTGGATTTACTGGGCCGCTCAGAACACATTAAAGTGAACATACACCTCAGTCAAGGAGTCTTGGATCATGAGATTTTCCTTTCAGTTCCATTTTAACAGGGTTCTTCAAGCTGGTCAGTCGCTGGGCCTGGAGCATTAGCAGAAAGCACTTGCAGACACTGCACCCCATGTCTGTGGGAAGGCACAGGCTCAAAGGTGTGCTCATTTCTCAGCCTCTCTATCACTCTTTGAGTCATCTGGGTTTCCCCCACAGGTGGCTTCACGTTTTCTGTTGTGTTACACAGGGCAGCTGTGCACGTGCCCAAGAGTGGAAGCGCTGTGCCCAGTGCCAGCGCCTTGGGCTTGCGGTGCTCAGGAGGGAGCTGGGCTCGGGAAGCCAGCTGCCACCAGAGTGTGTGACACTGCACTGGAGCCAGCAGCCACACTCCCCCAGGTCCTGTGAGCCAGCACCAGCACGGTGTCACCTCTCCAGACTGGGAAGGCCAAGCCCAAGAGTAAGGGGGGCAGCGCATGATAGCTCAGCTAACACAGTGTCCCATCTCGACCGCACTGACAGTGATTTATAGCACCAGCGTTTTCCTGCCTAATGAAAAGATGACATTTTAGTCTCAGTGAGACTAATCTATGTGAATGTTAATTACCCTGACTTCAGTGATGCCCATATGAAATTTCCTGCAATGTCTGTAGCTCTTACAGATGAAGGGAGAGTCCTGTTATATAAGCATTGCATCACAGCTGTGGGCTCTGTGTGTGCATGTTGGAGGAACACACAGCAAAAGAGATGTGGGCTGAAAGGAGAGACTTCTTTGCAAAAGTTATAATAAATATGTGAACTGGAGGATAAGTAGGTGGAAAGAGAAAAACAGTCACATCAGATGCTGGAAGGGGTTGCATTTCCAAGCAAAAATATTTTTTAAAAACCATAGAAGCACATTTTGTGTCTGTGAGACACTAATCCTCAGAGACTGCCAAGGTTACTCAAAGACTGAGCCAAATGCCATGTAAGCAGGACTTACACTGAGCCAATCTAGCATACTGCACATATACAACTTCTTCAAATCTGGTTCTCATTCATTGTCAGCATTCTTTATTTGTTTACACCAGTTCTTCCACTTTTAACTCATTCTCTGGTCATCGTTCGTCACCTCTGGACTCTGAACACTAACCCTGCAAGGCATGGGTTTTTCCTTGGTGTTTACATTCCATTTCTGTTTGTTTCTTTCCCAGTGGTCACATTGTCTGCACATCAGGCTCTTGGTCCATCGTGTAAGAAAATTGTCTGAAGATTGAAGTCACTCCAGCACAAGGTTCCACCATAATTCCCAGAATTATGTATGACAATTATAAATTGAGAGCAATATATTTCATCTGTGCTTATCCACATCTGGCCACCTTGTGTCTTCTGGCAGGCAAATTAAGTGTGGTCATAATTTTGCACATGTGTTAACCAAGCTCTGTCCCTGATACCCGGGAGACAGGAGGAATCTGTTACAGCTCCTGACTAAAATGCGAGGATTTTCTAGACCTTGCTGTAGGACAAATGTGATGCATGCCTGAAAGAACAAACAGCACTATAGCAACGAGGCTGAGCTTATCACTGACATTTTAATGTTGACCTTCTTGCTAAAATCTGTGTGGTTTCTGGAGGGATTCGTCAACTTCAAAATAAGGTCCCTTCCCCCCTTCCTTTCTTATCAGCCCCACACCAGGCTTAATAAGGAATGGTCCCAAACCCATGCCTTTTGCTGGGGCATCTATAGGGGACCTGGCTGTAGGTTTAGAGTTTTCAAGGATATTTATTTATTTATGTGTGGACATACATCTCACATTCTTGCAATTTGTGGTGCAATAACAGAATATTCATAAAACTGCAGCACAGAGGGAAAACAAGGAGATTGTGCTGGAAAAAGAAGGAGACGGAGAAAGAGAATGGGGTGCAGGATGGATTATGAGGATTCATTTCTGCACAGGTTTTTCCAAGTTTCCAGGTTGAAGAAAGGGCAGGAAACCATATAATTATAGAATAGCCTGAGTTGGAAGGGACCCACAAGGATCAGCGTTGTGGATGATCCTGGCCCTGGACAGCACAACTCCAAGCAGCACACCGTGTGCCTGTGAGAGTTGTTTGGGTTCTTCTTGAACCCTGTCAGGCTGGTGCAGTGACCACTTCCCTGGGGAACCTGTTCCAGGGAGAAGAACCTTTTTCCAATACCCAACCTAAATCTCCCCTGACACAACTTCAGTCCATTCCCTCGGGTCCTTTGCTGTCACTGGTCACCATAGAGAGGAGATCAGTGCCTACCCCTTCTCTTCCCCTCACGAGGAAGTTGTAACTTCAGTGAGGTCTCCTCTCTACTCCTCTTCTCCAGACTGAACAGAACAAGTGACCTCAGCTGCTCCTTCTACAGCTTCCCCTCCAGACCTTTCACCATTACTATAGTGAATCACTAAAATCACAGTAAATACCAAATATCAGGCTTCTGAGTCTAGAGAGAGAAACATCAAAGTTGGTGGTCTGATTTGGAATTCTTTGGCTGCTCTTTTTGTGTCCTGTTTTAAATAAATCAGTTTCCAAAATAAAGAATATTCTTGTCTATATTCTCATTCTGTGGCCAGATGGTAAGCTTAATAGATGAGGGAAAGGCTGTGGATGTTGTCTACCTGGACCTTTGTAAAGCCTTTGTCGCTGTCTTCCACAGCTTTTTCCTGGAGTGAGCAGGTTGGACATGGTTGGACTTCATCTCAAGAGTCTTTTCCAACCTAAATGATCTTGTAGTTCTATTTTCATTTTCCTACATGGAGTCCAAATATACATGTGAAAAGTCAAGCAGACATGGTCAGTCTGTCCTAAAGGCTGTAATTCATTCACATATCAGTGCTCTATGTGGAATAGATCACACCAAACCTGGCAGTGCATTGTGCTGACTGCCTAGAACGCATCCAGCTCCTCTTTACCCAGAGTTACAGAATACATCTCCTTCAAACAACCCAAACTCTATATGAACCCTTCCAATATTACCTAGTTTTAGCCTTTCTCTTGCAATTTCCCACTTGCTGGCATCGTAAGGGAGGCGTTCACATTGCTCATCTAAGGGGACTTCATCAGGATCCATTATGATTGACAGGTAATGGTTGGTCTTCATTTCAGAGGGACGAGGCTAGAAAACAAAGATATTGCAAAATGAAAAAGAGGATTAGAGTATCTGTCAGCATCTTCTTGTTTGGAGTATAGGCTCCAAGTCCATTCTGTTCACAAGGCTGAGTGTTTCACTGCACAGTGGATGGTTTGGTTAAGCTCCATTTGGCTCTTCTATATATTGCAAGAGTTTTTATACTAAAAAACCTCCTTCCTCTAGCTTTCCTCCCAAGTGACATACCAGTTTCTTCAATGAAATCCATGTGGGTCTCTTTTAACATATGGTGTTATGACACAGGCCCTCTGCACAGTCAGGAGAAATACTTTCAGCAAGTGACTAAACATTGCTGATAAAAATAACTTTCCTTCATGATTGTGCAAAGCAAGAAGTGGCCACATGCAACAGATGGAGTTCTACTGCCAGTGTTTATTTGTTCCATATATCCCGCAAAGATAGGTCATATGTGGTTAGAAATTGTGCAAGACAAGTCTTCAGGACATTGTACACTTCAAAAACTGCTGACAAATTTTTAGGATTTTTTATTTCTTTGGTATCATTTCTGAAAAAAATACTGAAACCATTTGAGTCTGGAGGAATTTATAAATAGCTGGACTCAAACACATAATTTAAAACATAAAATTTCAAATTAATTTGCCAGTTTAGCTTCTCCTGAGCAAATGGATGGCCCCTTGAGAAATATAAGGAAAGATGAATCTGATCTGAAAGTTTCCTGAAGTTCATCCATTTTGAAATATATGTTCCTTCAAAGAGCGTCAAGATTGCCATTCTAATCCACTGGAATTTTCTTGACACAGGAGTACTTATCTTTCTATGGAAAAGGTCTAGTGATTGCTGTAATTTCCTGGCTATTAGTTGGAATTTATGGGAAATCTGCAGAACTGAACCTGAATGTGTTGCTTTTCCTAAATTTGTGGAAGTAGCACATGGACAAAGACATTCAGATACCACAAACATACAGATACAACCACTTATTATTCTCTTTTCTATTATTTGCTTTAACTGCCTCCTAATACTTTCAACTTCTTGACAGCTTGGAAATACACATTGGAAATACCTGCATTTCCAGGCATGTTTTTTGAGAAGGATATTCCTAATCTGTGCATGCCTTGATTACAAACACAACTAGACTAAAGTGACAGTAATTAACAACTGCTGTTCTAGTTGCTTTTCATCCTCCCCAAACCCATAAATTTTGTCCCAAGAAGGATGCACTGATGCTTGGGAAAAAGTCAGGAGGCTTAAAGCCTGGCTCCAAACCATCCACTAAGTCTGTAAAGGACATGGATAAGTGGGATATGAGTAGAAACAGAAACTTGTGTGGTGCTCCGGAAAGGACATTTTTGGATAGAGATGTGTGTACCATCTTCTAAGGTGATGCTCCTGCCCATCACCTTAGAAGAGCTTTTAAGTGGACCCATCCCACAAAATGCAACAGGGGAGTGGAAAATTCAGACAGTTTCCCACAGTTCTTTCTTCAGATGCACTCAATTTCAATTTTTTGGCACAAATAGAGATTTGAAGCAATATTTTCAATGATGAAAAATTTTTAAGGATTATAATCTGTCCCTGTGTGCATCACAGAGAGGCTTTAAGAAAATGAGCTTGGAGAATATTTTTTTTTCTGTTGTGGCAACAAAATTTATATCTAAAATTTAATTCAGAGCTAATTCCAGGCATACATCTTTGACAGTAAGGGTTTATAAGAGAAACACAGAGAAGACCATAAACACAGACTAACGCTAGCTGGAAAGGTTCATCTGGAAAGTTGCCTTAACATATCATTTAGTTATGACACTTGTTCTACAGTGATGATGATATTTTTATTATCTTTTAAAAATCTAACAAGTTTTGTTCTCATAAAAAATAAAATAAAAATGATTTGCAAACCTTTTCTACATTTAAAGCTTTACTTTTTCCCAAGATTTGCAGTCACATTATAACTTGTTTCATCATTGCTGTTGAGCATTCAGTACTGGTCCCTCTTGCCTTGTAATTTCTCTTACAGCTATGAAGTTTCTCCACAGCTTCAGCTGACCTCTGCTTTCCTTTCTCCCCAGACTCCCACGCGTTTCTCCTCACTAAAGCTCGCAGCAGGAGGAATGCAGGAGGAGTGACTGCTGCCCTACCGCCCTGACTTGGAGGTCTAGTGCTGCTTTCTCATCAGTCAATATAACTCTTAGTACCCAGCCTAAGATAGGGGCAGACCTTGATGCAGGTTGAGGTTAAATGTTCTGTCAGGCCACAGTGGACCTTCAGCAGCCATCCCTCATCCCGCTGGGACATGCCCAGCTGTGGTGGCTGCGAGCAGATCCCTGTGGTGCTGTTCTGTGATACCCCTGGGCTGGTGGGGGTGTGGGAGTGAGGAGAGGGGGGCACACAGCCATTTCTCAGCTCATGTCTTGCAGTGCCCCAGTACTTTTCCCTCAAATCCATCTGCTCCTCCAGGTTGCACTGAGATCTTCCTGCATGACTGAGGAGTTGTATTTTCTGCTTGGGAAAGCTGCTGTGGTTTAGCCTGCACACACCATACAATGCAGACAGGGTGCTGTGGCAAAAAGGGGTTTTAAACCATCACAGTCAGCCTTGGACAAGAAGGAGGGTCAGCTGCAGGGGCAGTTAAATTTATCATGTTGGTACAGGATCATCTGCTCTAGAAGCTGCACCATCAAAACTCCGTCAGCAAAATATCACTTTAGAAGTGATGTAATGATACCAGACACTGTGTGAACCAGAGCCCAGCACATTCTGTGAAGATCTGTCATTCCCACTCACTCAGGTCTTCAAAGACATTAGGATGCCAAACCCCCACAGTTTTTATAAGGAAGTGAGGATGCCTTTGGTGTGAGTCAGGCACCCGAATTCTTGTGAGCCTCAGAGCCTTGTCCCCACTCTGGCTTTTCTTTCTGGCTTACTCATACTCAGCCTTGCAAGTCACAGTTCTCCAGCATCCATCAGCAGCCTGGTTATTGCACCAGGAGCAAGGGTGACCAGTATCAAAGAACCATAGAATCATAGGATATTCTGAGCTGGAAGAGACCTGCAAGGACCATCAAAGTTCAATTCCTGGCCCTGTACAGGGCAGCCCCAAAAGTCATGCCATGTCCCTGAGAGTGTTGTCCAAACACTCCTTGAACTCTGGCAGACTTGGTGCTGTGAAAGTGAAACAGAATGTTTCTTTGGTAGACTCGGCAATCCCAGCAGCCTGGGAAAATTTTCTGACATGAGCAAAGGGCTGCCAAGGAGAGGCAGGTGCTAGAGGGAGATCCCTGTCTGTTCTTACCCTCCTCAGCTTGCGAATGAAGAGGGTCAACAGGAGCCAGAACAGCGTCGCAGCCACACAGGTACAGGTCAGAGTTATCAGCTCCAGGTTTGACCTCTCTGATATGCCTGGGAAAATCAAGTGGGAAACATTAGAAAATGACCTGAAAACCAAGGGCACTTCATGTCTGGCTTTTTTTTTTTGGTGGGTTTTTTTTTTTTTTGCCATTAAAATAAAATACCAGGAAGGACCTGCTTTTCTCAATGGGGTATTAATCTCTGTTTGGACTGGCTCACAGAGACGAAAAGAAAGGTCTCCTGCAGCCTCAGGAGAGGACAAGGCTGCACAGAGGGGATGGCTCTGCTGGGCCTTTCCCACAGGCAGTACTGTGGTGTGAGAGCTGCTGCTAATGTGCAGGAGAAGCTCTTGAGAGGGCTTGTGCTGGTGTAAGCGTGACTCCAAGTGTGACCCAGGGCACACTGCAGTGCTGCTGCTTGGGTTTGCTGTCCAGGACCTGATGCCTTTCCTTATCCACTTCTCAGAGAGCTCTTCCCTGCTGATGGCTGAACCCTGCAGCCTGCACCTCCATCCCCGACATGCTGTAAACCCTCCAGCCCTCACCAAAAACATCACTGGGAAACTCATGGTGCTGCCAGCAGGAGTCTGTGAGCTCTCCTTCCCATGGCTTGGATCTGATCTGTCACCTGGGGGCTCAGCTCATACCCAGCATGGTACCGGGGTCTTGAGCCTCATTCCCACTGGGCAGAAAGCCAGGGCACTCCCTCCAATCCACTGCTCCCCTGGCAGGCTCTGTGCCCTCAGGTTTCCTGCCAGTCACACCAGCAGCACATGGCCAGGCTTCCTGAGGGAACACAGGACCCCTCCTTTCCCAGGGGCACCCTCAGAACCCGGGTGGCAGGGAGCCGGGAGAGCTCCAGAAACCAGGGAACAGATTAAGCACAGAAAGGGAGAAACAAAACCGACAACAACTGAAAATGAAGCAGCAAGAAAACATGAACATTAGAAGTCTGGAAAGTGTTAGAGCCCACTGAGAGATCTTTTAAAAAGCCAAAATAAAACTCATTTCAGACAGCTATTTAGGGATTTGTAAAATAGTTTCAGAGCAGTTTGTTTTGCAAATCCTGTGATCGCGTCAAAATCCCACACTTCCCACAATATGTTTTCCATCTGATTGGTAGAAAATGCAAAAAGAACCATCATATCCTGCCTCTTATTCTGATATAACCTCTAGAGAGGGTAAACGAGAGGACAAGGAAGAGTAATTCTAAACATGATTTCACAGCAGTTTTGTCAACTGCACTTGCAGAGTTTCAGAGCCTGGCAGCTTGGTTGTTACTCCTGATAAATGAAAAAGGTATTATTGTGTCTCACTGGTGGGTTTACTGGGTAATCCAGAGGGATGTGCTGCTGGTTTTAGGCAAAAGGCTACAAAGCTTTGTTCAGAAGATGTGTTGCGTAATTAGCACAATGTCTTCCCTCCCTAAAAATGATAATCAGATTTGTACTCATGCCCCATATTTAAGATTTCCCTGGCATGTCCATTCTGGAGCTTTGAGAATAAAGCTCATTGAGGAAAAGCATGGGTGCAACTACGAATGGAGATACAATAGTCTCCAGAAATACCAAGAGAGTTCTTTTTTCACAAGTATTTTTTTAATATTTGTGATTTAGTTGTGGAACGTAGTGATAGCATAAATAGTGCAGCCTGACACAGCTTGCCTGTTCTCTGGCATCAGCATGTCCTTTTACACACAGATAGTCTCCTCTCGTTTCTGAGCAGCATTCCTGTGGATAGATGGCAGATAATAGTTTCTGATATTTATTCAGCAATTGCCACAGCTTCATATGGCAGGACAAGGAGCACCCATGAGGTACAGCCAGGCCTGAGGTGGAAGACAGCAACCCTCTAACCACTACAGTAGCTGCCCAAGAGGAGATGCAAAGGTGCTGTCTTTGAAGTGTTTGAGCGAATGTAGGCAA
The DNA here is from genome assembly GCF_001522545.3 of Parus major. Lineage (NCBI taxonomy): Eukaryota > Metazoa > Chordata > Aves > Passeriformes > Paridae > Parus > Parus major. Next base: position 68,218,598 of record NC_031768.1, on the reverse strand, counting down.
CCAGAAAGCATTTCTCCAGCTGGGCTGGGTTATCAAATGCCAGAGTCCTAGTCTTGCTAAAAGCCTTGAAGTCAGAGCTCTCTGAGTGTCTCTCAGCTGGGTAGAAAAAGGTTTCATTTGAGGCAGAACTGGCAGAAGCGTGCAGAAGAGGCTTTAGGATTAGCAGAGTTTGGTGAAGCTGTAATCAGTGCTAAATCCCTCTCTCTGCCTGGTAGGTGAAGATTTCAGGCATCCCCTTACACTCCCATCCCTGGCCTTTACTCACCAGACATCTCATTAGACAGAGACTTTTTCCTGTGTGCAGCTCTGTCCCATCTGCCTGACTCTGCCCCAAGCAGCAGCCCCCTCTCCCCTCCAGAGCCCCTCCAAAAGCCCCCCTGCACAACCCCATGTCTGCAGGACTGCAGAGAGGTGAGGAGGGGGAGAGTGAAGTAGTGCCACCAGCAGCAGCTTCTCTCAGTAGCAACAGAAGCCACCAGAACTGCTCAAGTATGTCAGGATGAGAGCCTGGATTAATCTGCTGATCCCTCCAGCTACAAGCTCAAGCCTTTGGCTGGTATGGGCTTTCTCACTAGGATTTCAGCTCCAAACACCTAAACATTGCAGTGCAGCTCAGGTGTTATCCAGGGAAAAAGCAATGCCTGGAGCAACAGCACTAATCTGCTGCTCCTGAAGCATCCCTCCCAAAGGGATCTACCCAGCTTAATCCATGTGATCTCACAGTCACAGCACTGCAGCACTGGGATGGGTGCTTGTTGGAGTCTGGAATACAGAGTGTGTGCCCTTGTTTCTGACACTTAGTTATAAGATCCAGAAAAACACTGAATTTCATATAATATGAAATTCATGAGCATGTTTTCATGGTGATACATGAAAACAAATGTTAAAGTTAGATAGAAAAAGCTAACAGTGTAAGGGTGTAGATTAGAAAGTTTTTTTAATCACTGGGTGAAAAAGTTAGTTTAGAGAACAGGAGACAAGACGGAGGATTTAGGGTGTTGTCTCTTGTCCCTTCTTCTTTCTTCTTCATGTTCTTCTCCTGGAGGTTTTTGGGTAATAGTAAGTGATTGGACAGGAAATTCCGTAGTGCATCACAGAGGTGATGGGTCACTGGGTCATAAAGAAAAAAAATATGTGTCCATTGTTATTTGGGTAAAAATAGGTATAAAGATAAAAGAACTGCGTATTTCAGGGCCATTTTGTGCATCAGACACGAAGTGAGCCACAAGGCCTTGTTTGTACCATCAGAAGAAAGAAATGTACCAGATTGCAAAGATTAACCTTGTGTAGCCAGCCTGGAGAGACCTGTTAAGTTTTGTGATGACCTTCTAATAAACACGAGAAACAAGATTCTAATGAGCTTGGGAGTTTTCTTCGAATCATAAGAACTGAGATAAGCAGGGCTCCCCATGAGGGAGGATCCCAGAAGAATTCAGTCCAAAGGAGACTGAGAAATCCAAGAATATAAAGAAAAATACAGAAGAGATGTAGCAGAAGCAGAGAAACAGAAAAAGAACTTTTTAGAGAAAAGTTACAGGTGCTCAGAGATGCTGAGCAATGTCCATCCTCACAGACTGTCAGAACTTAGCCAGACCATTGTTTGAACCAAGGTTGAACTGTTGACCACCAGGACCCATTCCAACCCCCTTTAGTGGACTTCTGAGGTAACAGGAGTCTTAGTGTCCCCTGATGTCCACCTTTAATCTTGCAAACTGAAGTCATAACCCAGGCTGAACTTCCTTTAGTAGCTGTGGCAATTCTAGTTAAACTTCATGAAGAAGTTCCTGATGACTTCAGCGTGACTCAAAAGGCACCACAACTTTTTGAGAAACAAAGTCAGAAAGGTTAGGTAGGTAGGTAGGTAGGTAGGGAGATAGATAGATAGATAAGTTATTTAAAAGAAGTAATTTAAATAAAAGTTATTTTAAAAGCTAGCACCATTTTCATAGTGTCAGAATAGTTCAATGAATAAATTAGATGTTTTCCTTTTCATCAACAGGATTCACATTAAGTTATCAAACAACAGCTTTAAGGCAGGGCACATTGCTGTATTCCTTTGCTTGTTATATGGCCATATTTCAGGGAGCATGAGCTGTAAAAGGTGCCCCTTCCTTTATCAACACATCTCCTTCAAAGCAGCACCTCTACAACTATCCCTGGGGGTGTGAGGGTCCTCAGTAGGGGAAGCAGAAAATGGCTTTCATGGCAATTCTGCAAGCTTGTAGACCACCCCCCCAAAAAAAGAGCTGCCCAAGAGTCTGTGTTCCCCACATGCCCAGCAGCACTTCTCCCCAGACTTTCAGGGGTACAGTCCCCTCCACCTGCTGGGTGCTCTGGCAGCCATTTGCTGTTTCTACTCTGTCCTTGCAGATTTGCTGCCTCTCTGGTTTCTCAGCCAAGAGAGATTGCTCTGACATGCCCATAGACATGGCCCTTCTGCTCCAGAGACAGCCCAGCAACCTCTGCTTCCAAACCAAACACAGCCTGCAATTATTTAAAAATGGCCCTTTGATTCCACCATCCATTCATCCATCTCGGACACAAAAATAACACATTGTTTTATCTGTCAGTATAAGAATGTTTTTTCAGAGGAAATAAAGAGAGCAGACAGTTTCCTTCCTGACTCATTCACAAACTACTCTTCCAATCTGCTAAACGTGGCCATCGACATGAGGCGCTGCTCTGTTCCCTTTGATCTGCAGCCCCATGTTCCGAGAGTCCTGGGACAGAGGAGAGGCTCTGGTGCTCACAGCAGCAGGCACAGGGCCTGTGTTTCTCAGAGAGACAAGAAAGTGGCAAGGCTTAGACAAAGCCCCACATTCAAGCCCTGATCTTTTCCCTCCAGGCTCAGGGATGAGGTGGGAGGCTGCCATTTCCTGTGAGAAGGACAGACACTCCAGAGCAGTGTATCAACGAGTAAAAAAAGCCTCTAGTGACATCCCTTCATGCAGTAGGAAAAGAGTGGAAAGGCATTTTCCTTGGTCATAGTAGATAAGACAAACTGTCTCTCTTTTTATCATCCAGTCTCAAAGCCATAAATTTTAATGTGCTAGTCTTCGTCTCCTGCTCCCGTAGAAGTCGTACAAGAACATTGCTTGTGGTCCCTCAGGACACGTAACCACAGAAGAAGCCTTCCTGGCTGCTCTCCTTCCTCTCCTCTGGACTAGGATATATGACTTCCTAGAAGCCATCTGACAGAATGTTTGTGGTTGCAATAAACAGCCAAGCTTCAATTATGTTAAAAATCAATACAATAATGAATTACACTGTCCAGGACTATGATTAGTGGGATGATTTGGACAGCAAGCGGCTGGCACAAGTTATTCATTTAGCTGTTACAGCAGCTGTAAAACCCTTAGCATTACCAAGGCACTCAGAGAGAGCTGATTCTGCCTCTCTCCTCTATGCTACTCTCCTCTATGCTACTCTACTCTACTCTACTCTACTCTACTCTACTCTACTCTACTCTACTCTACTCTACTCTACTGTTGTGAGACCCCATCTGGAGTGCTGCATCCAGCTGTTATGTTGGGGCCTCCAACGTAAGAATGATGTGGATCTTTCAGAGCAAGTCCAGAGGATGGCCACAAAGATGACCAGAGGGCTGAGGCACCTCTCCTATGAAGACAGGTTGGGACAGCTGGAATTCATTCAGCCTGGAGAGGAGAAGGCTCCAGGGAGACCTTTAATAGAGAGCTGGGGAGTCACTTCTTCCAAGGGCATGGAGCAATAGGAGAAGGGAGAATGAGGGAGAATGGTTTCACACTGAAAGAGGACAGGCTTAGATTAGATATCAGGAAGAATTTTTTTATTCTGAGGGTGATGAGGCCCTGGCACAGGTTTCCCAGGGAAGTTCTGCATGCCGCATCCTTGGAAGTGCTCAAGGCTGGGTTGGAGGGAGCTTTGAGAAACTTGGTCTGATGGAGATGTTCCTGCCTTCCACTAGACCAGGCCTGAGCTATAGGATATTTGAGGATCCTTCTAACCCAGATCATTCTATGATTCTATAATTAGTCATAAGGGGATAGGTATTTTAACTCCTCAATTTCACTGCTTAGGCCAGCCCACAAGTGCATATAATTATCCCTGACCTTTTAAAGCAAAAACATCATTGTATCATTACCATTAACTCTGACTGGTAACACACTTACGGCAAAAAATCAATACTGAGAAGTATTCAGACACATTTAACAATTATATGAGAACATTCACAAACATATAATTCTGCCTAAGAGGTCTGGTGATATTCTAATTACGTTCTATAAGGAACAACTAAATGCACCTAGGACTACTTAACACCAGGTCAGTAAAACAGATTATATGAAATTGAATACATGCATGACACTGGCTTATATGGAGAATGTCAACCTACTTCTCTAATCTCCTAATTCATGAGCCAAAATGGTACTCAATGAAACTGAAAGGTCACTTAATAAACTTCGTTTTTATTCAATGTAAAATTAATTTGTAGAAATGACTGCCACAGGCATGAGTTGAGATTGTCAGAAGTCAGAGCAATGCTGGACATTGAAATGACTAGCAAGATAACTCAAGTAATGGTTACAGAAATAACTAGATCAAATTGCTTTGTAGTAGTACCTTTGCATATGTAGCTACTGCTAGGCTAAAATATTCCAGTCTGATTTGGCAGTTCACTTTACATAGAAAATAAATAAATGAGAATATCCCAGTCCTCTAATTTCTACGGAATTAACCTGAAATGAAAATGTGTCGGTAAAAAAGTGTTACATATTCTGTTTTTTGTTTGTTTTGCTGATACTAAATTTACATTTGTCTTCTACCCTGACCTGATCTTTGTTGGGTTGAAGCAATTCTTCTTTTTAGGTCAGTGTAAACACACTCTGAGTTAGCATTTCCTGCTGGGCTTCCTTTCCAACCTGGTACGCTTCCCTTGCTAGAACTTCCTTCAAATTGCTTCAGAGATCACCAGATGAGTGCCAGGTCATACCCCTGTCCTTCCAGCCTAAGAACATCACTCTGGAGGGCTTGCTCTTCCCATTTAGTGTGGTGTTTTACCTTGTACTGTGACATACGCCGCGCTCTCCACGGACCCTTTCAGGTTGGTGGCTATACACTGGTAAAGTCCTTCATCCTCCTCTTTCACTCTTTCAATAACCAGCATTCGGCTTCCGGGCCCTAAAATTATTCCTGTGAAATGAAATATTTTGCAATGAGAGGGAGCCAGGATATAAACAAAAGCTGGCCCTTGTGTAATATCTGCTTCAAGCTCTTCTCAAAAGAAATCTGAGCCACAATGTTATCTGCAGGAAAGCCAAATACATTTGGACATCTTGTGAGTCTCTTGGAAATCAGTGTTTACAAAACATTTGCGTGAGTCAAAAAGCACAGCCTAAGCCTTGGAAGTACTTAGGACTGATTATGTTGATAGCACTGTGCCTATGCTTTCATCCAGGTGAGCACTTTAGCATGTCTGCAGCTTTTGGAGAAAGGATAATCTGATTACTGCACTTATGGGCCCAGATCTGCCCCAGAGGCAGCTCAAGCTTAGAGCCCTTTCAAAAGCCATTCAGACTGTCCCTCTGGGCAGCAGACTTGCTCCAAATCTCCCCTGCCCATGTGGCATGGAATGATGGGCTGCTTTGCAAAGGGGCTCCGGATAGTGCAAAGAGAATTCCCATGAGGAGTACCCTAAAACACAGGAGTTACCTGAAGTTTTAAACATCTGGTTTATTTCAGCTAGGTCAACCCAGAAGCCAGCCTGGACAATATTCCAAGAAGCAAGGAAGAGGCAGGGAGCAGATTTGACCTCAGGACTGCTGCTAGGGCACCTTCTAGCCAGGAAATGTGCAGACAAGTACACACTTATGTTTGGCTCCGTCAGAACTACAGTCCCATCTAAATGTGTTCCCAGCATCTATTTCAGGCACCTAACTGAAGTGCTCTGACCTACCCTCTGGAGACATTTCCCTGGCTCCTAATTGTATCTATTGCATTACACCCAAGTTAGACACATAACATTCATCTTGGAATATAGTGCTATTAATGCACACTACAGCAATGTGATCACTTTAAAGCCTCATGGAATATGTCTCTAGGTGAAGCTTAGTGCCTGGGCTGCAAGTCTGCACAGGTTTATTACTCAGTTGGAGAAATCCTCAGAATTTTTTTTCCAGTTGTTTTTATTCATGCTGTAGTAATTTCCAATAACTCAGGACACAACCATAACTACAAACTTTCTAAAATGTTCTGCAGAAGTTAAATTCTACACTTTAAATTCAAGTTTCTATGGATCAAATCTCCTTTAACATTTTTGCTGAGTGTTTTAATTCTGTCTCAGTGCGTGCTTCTGAACCAGATGTGCATGAATTCCCATGACAAAGGTTTTGCCTTTGCCTCCGTCATTCATTTCCATCTGAAGCATCCAAGGAACACTTCCACGACTGTGGTGCTAGCAGCTGGACATTTAGCTGTAGCTGATCTTTGAAGCCACATTCCAGAAACAGCAGTAAACAGCTCCCAAAGTTTTCCAGTTGTTGCAACGTGTCACCTGGGAAGCTGCTGCTTTCTGTTGCATGACACCTGGATCCTCTGCCACCAGTAGATGCATTTGGTTTTTGGACACTCCAGACATGGATTTAGTCTCCTGGATAGCTTTTGACTCATGAACAGACTTTGAGTGCCTGATCACAGACTACCACTTGTACTTCCATACATATCACGAGAGCTTGGTTTTCTCTTGCCTAGTTATCTGCTGACCAAGATACCTGATCCTTGAGCTCCCTCTATAACAAATGGAGGGAAATATGTTTCTCTGGAGATGACTCTTGTAAGATGAAATTTTTTTCACCAATTCCGCAGAGACCTGTTGTGTCTAGATCTCCAGCCTGGCTCGTGTTTTGGACTGAGACAGAATAACCTGGAGCACCTGGGTTACTGGCTGACTGCCTTCCTTGCATCTAGGTACTGGTGCCAATGACTCTGCAAATGGCTAAGGCAGATGGGTAAATAAAAAAGCCTGCTGTAAGAGGTAGGTGAGTACACAAAGCTCTCACCTGGTTCTTGCTGTATTTCCTCATGGTTTTTAAACCAGGATATCTGGGGCTCAGGAATACCACGAACCTGGCACTCCAACATGGCAGAGTTACTGGCGTTCACTGTCTGATCCGTAAGCTGCCGCAGCAGGGCTGGTGCCTCTTGAGCTATAAGACAAAACAACACCTTTGTTTTACATTCTTGTAATGGTGGGGATTTAATTATCTCCCCTACACTCATTTTATTCTCTTTGTTAGAGACTGCTACAGCTGTTCTACCAAGCTCATTTTTCACTGATTTATTTACTGTTTTACTTTGCTCAGGAGGGTTTGGTGTGTGCAGAGAACTCCCATAACTCAGCCATGGTATGTTATGGTGACCAGTGAAGACCCAATGATGACAGTGTTCAAAAGATTTTCTCAGTTCCATGACCAGCCACGCTTGTTTATATCAAAGGCAATGATTTTCTATGAAAGCTCAGCTTCTCATCATCAAAAGAAACAACCTGTGACACCAAAGATCTGAAGAACCACCAGGACACCCTTGTAGCAGAGTATCTCTGTGTTGCTGATAGCACTTTGCAGCTCTGTACACCATGATATATATCCATGAATGTGACTTAGATAATTTACTTGCTTTAAAGAGAACAGTTACAAATCATATTCAGTAAACTCACAGAATCAAAAGCCAGTAACCATGAGCACAGAAGCATTGTACCAATGTCTTCATAAATTATTCCACTTTTGCATTTCACGTATTTGGCTCAACATAACCAGGCCTGGTCAAACCACACCACAGCATTTCAAAAACACAGTACAAATATAATGTTATAGTCATCCCTGAAAGAAAAAAAATATCTCATGATCGTTTCAACCCTTTGCCACTCCTTCCCTCATTTCATACAGTGCTGAAGGCTGTTCTAACAAAGGTCAAGATATTTACAGCGTTTATGCACATTATATGGCAACATCTTTCATTCACATTTGCAACTCTTGCATAATTGTTTTTGGTATTTTGGTCCATTTAAAGCAGTGACAGAGAATTCAGGGAGCTCCTGAGCAGTGTCACAGATGGAAATGCTCTGCAGATTCCCTCAAATTCCCCAATTATTTACAGTCTTTCCCTTCAAGGCTTCCCTTCCCAGGATCAGCAATTACTAACACGGTAATACACACATTCCCAATATGAAACAAAATAAAAAGAAGCAGAAATCAACTATTTACAAATATTTTCTTTCAAGCTGAAACAGATGCCAATACACCAAGTTCAGAATCAGCTGAATTTCTGTTATTCTTTGTTTAGAAGATTTTTCTTTATCCTTACAGAAAACTAACCATCAGACATTTCCACCTTCATAATTAATGAGTAATATAAGCCATAAGTAAAAACTCTCCAGAAATATTATACCCCTACGTACCACCAGCTTATGCTGCATGCATGAGCCCCACAGCACTAAAAACACTTTTAAAGTGGCCTATCTTTGCCCTTACCCCTTGAAATTAATTCCAACACAGTCATGACTGTGCAATGACTGTGGCTTCTGGGCTTTTCTGAGCTGCAAGCCAGTAATTTCCACAGGCAATGATATTTGTTGTTTACAGCCTGGTAGACAATTTGTTCCCTCTTCCCAAACAGCATTGCTTATGAGAAACACCATGAATTCTTCATCACATACCTACACAATGACATAGTCAACTATATTTGCCTTGCAGCCAAGAAGACTCCCTCTTCTCCTTGATACCTCATCTCAATTTTTTGTTCAGTTCTCATTTTTCACAACACTATGAACAGGTATGGTCTGAGGCATATCCACACACACCTGCTGAATAGAACTCCACATTTACCAGCAGTCCCTGACAGACACCCCAGCCCAGACATCCAAAATGAATGCAGACAAGATTACACAACAAAGGCAAATCACACGTTCTGTGAGTTGTGATTAATTTTAATTTGTTTATAGCCATACACTAAAGATGGAATTTCATATTAGGAAAAACTTCTTTGCTTAAAACCTAAGTCATCATTCACATACTTTCAATAATTTCTCTGCTACAATCAGCTGCTTTTTCAAGGACTTGGTCAACCTGAGGATTATTCTCTTTTGCAAACCACCTGTTTTCTCCCATTCATTTTTGCAGTGAAGCCAAGGGGGACAGTTTCCAATGTCCCTCTCTGCTCACTCCAAAGCCTAGGGGCTAGCCTGGCCACCAGCACAGTGTGGGGCTCAGCACCCAGGGTAGCCTCCCAGACCTGACCCCAGCCTTTGTGCTTGCTCATAAATGCTGCTTTTCTGGCCAAACTCTGCTCTCAGTTACTCTGAGGAACTTCATTGTAGGCAGAATTTGGCCCAGGGGAGTGACAGGGGGGTCACAGAGGGGAGAAAAAGACATTGGTCAGAGTACTTGTCTGATCTGGGATGGTAGGGAGGGGAAATTTGCATTTTTAAAAGCAAACAAAGGGAAAAAATTACAATTCGTTAATCTTTGGGTTTACATTTGCATTCCATCCATTTTTGCCCTTTGTTATGATTATGTTGTCTGTTCACTTACTTTTTATTAATCAGTACAAAAATATAAATACAAGCTTTATTTTAAACACTGAAAAAAATAAAAAAAAAAAAAAAAGAAGAAATATAATTCACACCTTTCTCCCTAAACAATATATTACACAACAGAAGGCAGAGAAATCCCCCAAACCCATGAGATTCTCCAGTCATCTGAAGACATCAAAAGTGACATCAGTAGTTTTTATCCTGCCACCAAGAGCTGCTTTCCTCAAAGGTTTCCAGCGAGCTTTCTCTGTGCCCTCCAACACGGACAGCCACCTTGGGATGTTATGACATCCTTGCACAGCGTGGCCCTCTGGGTGCTGGTTGAGACCAGGCTGGTGGGACCTCCACTCAGCAGTGACATACATCATTGCAATGCACAACAATTTCACACAAGAACAGTCTAATTGCCACATGTCTTTTTTGGGTTTTTTGGGTTTTTTTTTTTTGACCCAAGCTCATATTGCCTGGCAACTGGCTGCTACAAATCATCATGCATAGGCTCCCAGGGCCATGGAAAATTCATAATGTCCTGTCATCACCGCCCACCTTGCCATCAAATGTCTTCCCACAAAATACCCTAGGAAAATAGGGGATTCTGTATTGTAGCTCTTCTGAACAATTGCAAATGCTAAAGAGTGCGCTTGCTCCATTTTTAAGCAGTCACCAACGACTTCACTTGCATTTTATGCATGTTTTAGGAAAAAAAAGAGAGCCTGATCCCTTTGCAAGAACGCATTGTTTCTGGAAGGCATCACGCTAATAATGAACAAAAGAGTTACTGTATACAAGCAGGCTATAGGTGACATTTCAAGATATAAATGATTATTCTTTTCTTTACTCTGACAACTTCCAGGTTATCAATTGTTTTCTAAGCATTTTAGGCTCCATGAAACTGGCATTATGGGGAAATGCTATTGTTTACCCTTTCACACTTGACAAAAGCAATTCCCACGTGAAAGGCAAGTTTAGCCGTGGGACACGGTCTTGATACCTAAAGGAGGAAATAGTCTGGTGAGTTCCCAAGCGCAGAGAAACTGTCATGTTGTCACCCTCTATTTTAAAAGCACAGCCACTTTGTTCCTTTGCTGTAGCTATTTTGGTCATTGTGGTCTGTTTTGTTACGGCTTATGTAAATGCTATATAAATGATCGATCATAAATGTAACAAAAAAATAATAAAAGCTATGTATTGTAAAAAAATAAAGTTATCAGATCTATTAAAAATAGTAACTTCTTCCTTATACAGAATTTATAGCACACAGAAACATCTCATAGCAAAATCATGACAAAAGAAAAGAAAAGGGGAAATGCTCACAAGGAATTCTTAGGTTGCCCTTAATTGTCCTTCAGCAGTTTCGCTGGTTCTTAATCCACATAATAAATCCAATTGTCATTTGCATACCAAAAGCAATGAATATCTTTAATGGCTTCAATTTTGAATTTGTATTTTAAAAATGTATTAACTAACCGTGCTGGCTAAAACCTTGTCAGTCATGTTAGTGTAACATTCCTCATTTAATAAAATAATTACAACATTACAAACTCCTGAATCTTCAGGCCAGAAGCAACACTCACACTTTAATCAGTAGTTTTTAACATTAGTGCAGAACTGACTTTAAAAATTGACCAACACAGCAACTGGAAGTCTACCTGGATTTATTTGGAGAAACATGATTCATGTCTGTCAGTTGTAAATCATCATTATTATAAATGATATGATAGGTCTGTGCATTATATCAACATTTTTATTTCTTCCCTGCATACTTCTTTTAGAAGATACTTTTTTAAGATTAATGTACTTTAGTGTAGAAAATAATTTCAAATAAATAAGTATTAGAACTTGCTCAGCAGGTAATATTTATAAGTCCATCAAGATCAGATTAAAATAAAAAATATGTAGTCCAGTCAATCTCAAACTGAATTGTGCTCATTCTGCACATTCAAGTTAGCTTATTAAATGTCCATTGTTGACTGAAAACAGCAGTTTTTAAAGTTAATCAGTTTATTCAGCTTTGACACTTCTGATGAGGCTGATATCAAAGCGGAAGAAAAGATTGATCCAAAGTTTTCCTTATTGCTCAGTAGGAGACAGCAAGAGAAAAAAATAACGACATGTAAAATGTAGCACAGGGGATCTTCCAAACCCCAGCTTCGTTGTGCCTTTTCAAAGCAGAAAACACCCGTCTGAACTCAACTGGAAGCTCACGCGTTAGGATTTTGTTTGCTATTCCTCCTATTTCCAACCCATGGGGAAACGAGCACCACCTCAGGGCTTGAAAGGTAGCAACAGCAATAAAAAAAATCAAGATGATATGAGACATCTCTTACTGTTTTTAATGAGTCCTTTAATGTTTTACATTGCTTTGTGTTGTACAATCATTCCTTGTGCTTTTATATTTGAGGATCCGAGAGTAAACAGCCTTTTTGTTGCAGTGCTCACCTCTGATCGTAACGTCTTTCTTTTGAAGCACTTCTTTCCCCGTGTATATGTTCCTTGCTCGGCAGGCATAGGTGCCTGAGTGCTCCAGGGAAACGTTTTTGATGGTCAGAGTGAGGGTGATGGAGTACTCCCTGTTGTGAGACTTCCTTGCTTTCGTCTGATTGTTGACTGTCCTAGGTAAAATCCAAGCAATGTCTTTGTACAGGAATTTGTTGGCCGAACAGGACAATACCAAATTCTCTCCTTCAATGGGCATTTTTTCCAAACTAATATGGAATCCGCTTGGTACATCTGTCAAAAAATCAAGAACACTTTTCAGTTTGTATGGAACTTATGAGCCAAAATTAACACAGCATATATTTTCCCCTTTATCAGGAAGTCTTTGAACTAATCAATGTTGTTGTCTTCCTGCTCAAGCCTGTAATCTTTCCTTTCATACACTCAAGCTCCAGCTATTCTTATAATTTGTCTTGGAGCTATGATACACTTGCCCTTAGATGTCAGCTGGTGTAAACTGAAGTTGCTCTTGGAAGTAATACGTTTGTATAAATGTTGTGCCAAGTTAAGACAGACTGGGGCAAAGTACCAAAAGCAGAATTATTTAAAGACAGCTCAGTGGGACTATGAAAAAGGAGGAATATTCTGATCACAGCTCCAGCTTGTGAACTTCATAAGAGAAAAGAATTCTCAAGAGGGCAGTATAAAAATACTGCATTTCATCATGCATCATACTGTTTTTGTGTTACTCACAAGTATTCAGATAAAGTATGTCTACTTCTTAAAAATGTTCATGTCCTGAGAAATTGCAACATCTGTGATCACATGCCTGAGATTTCTCTCGGAACAGAGGTGTTTAACCTCCCCACATTTAAAGCCTACCAGCCCCCCAAGAGGTCAGCAGAAGCAGTACCCTCTGCCCTGGGTGGCCAGCTGTGTGTGTGGGCAGCACTAGGATGAAGATACCATTTTCAGGTGGCTTGGCATTAACACAGGTGAGAGATATTTTCACCTGAGAGAAACTAAGGATCATTGCATTAACAATTTACTAAGTGTAGACACGGGTTAAGTTTTCACTTCATAGAAGATGGTTCAGGCAGGAGTCGCTTAGCCAACAACGTAGAAAGTCCTACTTGAAAAGGTCCTGTTTGGAGTTTATTTAATGTCACTTGCAACTTCCTCCACCTGGGGAGTGGTGCAGAGCTGTGGTGGTGTCAGCTGCCTCCCAGCTGCCTCCACCTGGGGCTCATCCCTCCAGAGAGGCACTTACACCACTGACCTCAGTGAAAGTAGGAGTAAGTTCCTGAGAGAAAGCACTTCCAAGTTTTGCTCCTAGAATGCAACCTCTCTTGGTTTATTTGTAGCCAATATTCTGATAAAGTCATTTCCTTCTTCTCGGTCAAGTGACATTGACTGTGGCCATTTTCAATTGTTCTTTCACTACTAATTGCTACGGCACTTGGCTGTAAACTTGACTTGAAATCCTAAGAATGGCTTCTTCTTTCATAAGGGAGAGTTATACCTTCTTTTCTTGTTTCTTAGATCATGAACGGCTCAATGCTGACTTCCTTTCAGTTCATTCTTACCAGTGTTGCTTCAGGCTAACGTCAATTCAGCAGGAATGTGTAAAAAGCACCTCTCAAATGAACAATATCCCACGTATTCTTTCATTAACCTCTCTCACTGTTTGACCAATCCATCAAAAAGTATCCCCCTAAATCCCCACATTGCAAACTGATCTACCTTGCCTTCCAGAGAAATCATGACCATAACCTGCTCACTGCACTCTGCCTATTGGAAGCCTGGCATCAGTTATTCACCTTAACATCCTCTTCTCCACACCTAGCCCTGTTAAACAGAGGGCAAATGAGCTCCTGCTAGTCCTGGATTGAAATTACTCCTGACAGTAGATGCCTCCCAGGGGAGAGGTCTGATTTCTGCTGGCTGAACTCATCGTGCCCCTGCAGTGGGAGCAAAGTGTGTGCTTGTCATTGGCTGTAGTTCAGGTGTGCAGTCCAAAGACCAACCTGGTGGAGGCAGTGACACTAAAATATATAGAATTGGTTTTAAAGCCTGGGGGTTAAATTGTTCCACTTATGTTCCATTGGGATACCACTTTTCTCTCTCTGGCAAACAAAGCTATAAGAAAATCTTCAAATATCATGAACTCATCTATGAGTGACTACCTTCAGGATCCTGTTTGATATGTAAGAGTGCGTGGTACCAGATCCTAATCCCAATTAAGAACAGGTTGACTGGAAGATTGCTATTAAGATGAAACATCTCCACACATGGAATATACCATGTTTAGCCTCAGCTGCAAAACATGTAGACATCAACTTGAATATAGATGTTCTGTGTTCTGTATGTGAGCAAAAGTTTTGGTTTACAAAGGTGACAAAAGCTTCTCCAGAGGGCAGTGAGAACCATTCTTTTAAGATGGGTCACATTCTAGAGATCCTGGTCCCTCATGCTTAATCATGAAGAGATCCTACAGGATCAACTTAGGCTTAGAGATCTGACTCTAAGATTGAAGTTAAATTAAATGAATCCCATAACTGATTTTGTTAAAAAGCATTAAATTCAGATACACTTAAAAACAATCAAATGGTCAGCATTTTGAATATGGATAAGTATTTGGAGGAAAGAAGGTGCTGCATGTGTACTCACAGTACATTTCAAATTGTTTTGATGTGTGTTGGGAAAGCCAGGGTATTGGTTAGAAATAGTGGTAATTTTTGCTTTTGAAGATGCCAGTACTCAGTAAAAGCTAAGAAGAGCCAAGCAAAACTCTTAAGATGAAACTAAAGATCCCTGGGGACTGAAGCAAATGAACTATTTTTAGCTTAAAAGGATAGCATGCCAACAGAATAATATAGTTACAACTACTTTTATGTTGTCAGGTCTGGAGCTCTTCCTCAATATGCCTTCTGTGAAGACTATTTTCTGAATAAATCTAGGGACAGAAGAAAAATGCACAGGATTCCAGAAGAATCATTTGTTTAAAGGCTACAAGACTCCTAATATATGACACCTCTCAGCAATTGTTACAGGCTCAGGCTAGCTGAATAACGTGGCTGGGAATAATGTAAAAGGGTTTTATTTACTTTAGTGATTTGAAGCTTCCTGTGGAAATAGCTCCCAGGTTTCCTGATGGAAGATTTTGTTTATCTTTGCCAAGCACCATCAGGAATCTCAAAATAAAATGCGCTTAGTGACATTGGGAAACCAGGGAGATAAGGCAGAGCTGTTCCTGTTTCACCCTCTGTAATTGCAAACACACCCATGGGCCTGCTGTGTGCCAGCAAAACAGCCCAAAATGTAGGGAAAGGGGCAGGCTGGATGAAAGGGTGTTAATACAATTAAATTTGGCATAAAGGTGTTGTTACAGAGATTGCTTCCATACCAGTGAGAAGGAGAGCTTTCAGAAATCACCTTTCTAGATTGCTTTTTATATAAACTTCACAGCTACTTTTGAGTCATGAACAATGATTTGCTTTTAGAGCTCAGCCAGTGACAATACACAAATGCCCTTCTTCTGACAGAAGCCATAGGAAAGCTACTCCAAAGCCCATGGTCCTCGTGTCATACACCCTCAGGCACAGTGTACAAACTCATGTATATCACTCTCAAACTTCCTACGAAAAAATAGGTGGGTTTCACTTTAAGCCCAGAAATAATGATATTTACAGTAACTAAAGAAAGCGCTTGTTTTTCCTAGGTTCTCTCTGTTGGCACTAGTTTCCTTATGTTTACCTCTGCCTGAAGGAGTGGAGCTTGTCACCTCCAAACAAGGGCTGCTGTGACACGCTCTTCCACCACCTTCTTAATGGTTTCTGCCTATAAGGAAGAAACCCTTCATTGCCCTGCAGCCACCTCACTGGAGTACGTGCATTTTCTCATCCCCAGGACAAGGGCTGAGGGAGATTGCCTTCAAGGAAAGGGATCTTCCTGTTAAGAACAGGCTTTGTCTCCATCTGCTCTTTGGAGTAATTTCTGGCATGTCCCTTCTACAGAGGGCAGCAGCTCCTTTTCCTACAAGGAATCATCCCCTCCTGCTTAGACACTTTTCTTACTTTTAGACATTTTGTGTGGCTCAGGCTGACTTCAAATGGCGCCAGCAGACTCAACAACATAAGATAAACTAGCCCTAAGCTGTCACACAAAACCTGAAGTATTGGTTTTGGACTCATCAGAAGGAAATACTTTTCAGTGTCCTGTTCACATCCATCAGCATTTGAGGCTCCCAGGTTTTTACTCCCTCAGTGCATTTTTCAGCACATTCTGGACATGTTTGTTTCTTGATGTGAAATACAGGCTGTACCCAGCCACAGCAGTTTGGTCTCAGCCTGAGGGAGGAGAATTATGGTGAGCATAACCAGGATTTTGTAGGAACCAAACAACAGTATTGTTTACACTGCTTTCAGTCAATGCAAACGCGTGTCAGAGGATGATCAGGACTTTCCATGTCACACAGCTGAAGTGCTCAGCTCCAGGAACTCATAGGGCAGATGCATCTCAACTTCACTACCCTACAAAGAATGTTTGCCACCAGTCAAGATGTTAAGAAATTCCAAGACGTAATAAAGCTGACACTCCTCTTTCTGAACACCAGCCAATATAAGATTCTTCAAAGGAAAGTCATAAAATTCTGCATGTTCTCATGCAAGCTTTAGTATCAAGCAGAAGGATTTCCTTCCATCCTTGGTTAAGATCTAGAGAATGTTAGGTCTAAGTAGGAAAACTAGGTCCTTCATGTCACTGCACTAAAATACTTGAAACCACCATCAAAACTTTAAAAGGGAGATTTGGATACGGTGAATGGGGTCCATCAAAGTACATCTTTATTTGGTTTCAGGGTCTTCCATGTCATATTGTGAAAACTGAGGAGTAAGAGTTAGAGAAGGCCAAATTCAGCATCTTGCATGTTGAAAGAGCAGCATTCTCAGTGAATGATTCTCAGTGACTTCTCAAAGTTTCATGTGAAGTACCCACAGAAAGATGAAACTGTCATTGGCATGGTAATTTATGGAGAACTGCGTGGTGTTCAGCTTTCTGTCCAAACACACACAATGTGAGGATAGGGATGAAAGCAAAACTGAGAGTGGGGACAAGAGTCATCTTCAAGGTGGCAAATGTTCTTGTCACTTCCACTAATAGAACATGGAGACGTTTTTTCTTGTTTCTGTACTTTAACAAACAACCTGCCTATGTGTCACTTATCTGTTTATACTTCTCATACTTGTTACCATTTTTCTGTATTTACAGAAAACTGGCACTTTCTAAATGTGAAAGTGTGTTGTGACATGGAGCTTTAACAGCTGTAGACACCCACAAACGAAGTCTGCCAGGTACAAGCAGCACAAAAGTGGATACCTAAAGAGAAATGATGAGTGCTTGCAGCGGTGCCCATCTGCTGGCATGGCAGGGAGTTATACTGCCTCCTGGTAGCTAAGGCCCGAAATGTTGGTGAGGCAGTGCCACAACTTGTCAAGAGCACTTATTACTACTCATTGATACTCTTCTGTGTGGACAAGAGTGATACTGCAAGTTGGATGGAAGCCAGATGGAATCAGGGCCGGTTCAAAGAAGACTACAAAATCCTGGAGGTGCCAGAGAAAGGTATTGGTGCCCAAGCTATCTTTTCTTCTCTTTTACCAGTTAGAGGACAGGGTGCTCTCCTGGAAGCACAAAACCAGTTCATCTGTGTCAACACATCTACTCAGCTGGGGACCAGCTCTGTGGAAAGGGACCTGCGGTGGACAACAAACTCAGCATGAATGAACAGGGTGTTGCCATGGCAAAAATAAAAGTCAACAGGCTGATGGGTTGCACCAACAAAGGCATCACCAGCAGAGATAAAGAAGTCATTACACTCTACTCAGAACTTGTCAGGCCACATCCAGAAAACTGTGTTCACTTTGGGTCCCCGCTATACAAAACAGATGTGGAAAGTCTGGAAAGGGTCCAAGGAGGTGCCACAAAGATGATCAAAGGCCTGGAAAGTCTGCCATATGAGGAGAGGCTGAGAAAACTGGGTTTGTTCAGCCTTGAAGAAAGGCTGTGGGGAGACTATCAACACGTTCCAGTATTTAAAGGGTAGCTACAAAGAAGCTGGAGACTCCTATTTTAAAAGAAGACACATGGAAAATATGAGGGGTAATGGGCACAAGTTACTCCTGGGGAGGCTCTGATTGGACACAAGGAGAAATTTTTTACGATGTGGACAATCAGTTATTGGAATAATCTCCCCAGGGAAGTGTTGGATTCCTCAACCTTGGACACTTTTAAGATCCATCTGGACAAGATGCTGTGCTTTTCCCAAGACAGGTTGGACCAGATGATCCTTGAGGCCCTTTCCAACTTGGTATTCTATCACTCAGCTAGTCAGAATATCTTAAAAATACGGAGTTTGGATGGGGGAACATTTTTTGAAGCAGCTTATTTTATTTTTTTTTACTGAATCTATTGAGTGTGTGTTTAGTCAGAATAGAAATAGAATGAGTTTCACTAAAATCACTCATCAGAACTGTAAGCAAGAGAATGACAACATAAAAACTCCGGAGATTACAATTTGGGGATTAAAGCATCTAAATATTTTAGCCTTTTTGCTTTTTCTCATATTTTCAAATGAATTACATTTCTTTAATGATCTACCCTGAAAACTGCCAACAGCCTAAGTTCATAAAACTACTGCTTTATAAACAAAACAAAACTTTTGACAGAAAACAAATCCTTTGTAATTGCATATGTAGACTTTATGTTGATGAATAATGCAGTAGTTATTCCCAAGAACACATTGTGGACTTTTTTCAGTAATTCCTGAAGTAAAACATTAAGTCATTTGTTTGTGAAAACTCCAAACACATCTCATAATGCAAAAATAACAGAAAGCATACTCATACTTGAGTATAACAAGATAGGAATTCTCAGTGCCATGGCACAAAATGACATTCCAGGCTGTCTCTCAGAAGAGGAGATGAAACCCTGTGGTCTGTATCCTGGCACTTTTCCACCTATAAGTTGCCATTGCCTCTGAGATCTGTGAGGGTTACCCCAGGTGTCTCTAGCACCATGCTGCCTGCAGACACTGTTCTAGAGACACTGTGTTGTGACATATCCTGGTGGGCAGCAGAACGAGGCTGTAGACACTGTCAGTGTCACACATGAAACTGGCTTACTGGTGGGCGAAAATGCACTAAAATTTCATGTACAGCATGACTGCAGAGATGAACCAAAATGGGGAATTACTCATTGCTGTATTTGTGAGTAATTTCTGTCATGCTTGATACTTGAGGGAGGAATGAGTCACTCACCAATTTGGTGTCCCTAGAAATCCAGACCAGGTGCTGTGAAACCTACCAGCATCACCCAAAAGCATGGTATGAGCTTACAAGTGCATACATCACGTCAATTCTGAAACTGTGGTATATTAAAAAGCCACAACAGCCTAACAGTTATAATTCCAGGATCAGGAGACACGTTTAACTCTATAGAGGAGTAGATCTTACCTGTTACAATAAAACTGACGTTTCTTTCAGATTTTCCCACTTTATTGGATGCCACACAGCTGTAGATTCCTGAGGATTTGGCTTCAGCTACAACAAGAGTGCTAGCAGTCTGCAAAAGAAAGAAGAGGTTTGGCTCTCATTGGCTCAAGAACTCAGTTAAAGCTTGCCTTCTCTTTTTCCTAAGTCACCAGTGACAGTCCCATGATCCACTCTTTCCATTCGTTCAGTGATGGGGCTATTTAAAGGAGATGTCACCATATACAGTTTTGCAAAGAATAGAAGAATAACAGGAAACAAGCTCCTTGTGTGACCCTTATATCATCAAAGCCATCATGACCAAAAATCTTTGAACGTGTCTTTCAGATTGATTTATCTCTCAGTGGTGATGTAATGGTAAGCTACAAGACATGAAGCACGACACAGTGTGTTTCACACAAGGAGATAAGCAGCCTGTAGGAGAGCCAGACTGCAAAGGGGATAGGTGAGGCATGCCTCAGGCATTTGGATAATCCTGGGGGAAAAAAAGTAGCTCAATTTGGCACTAAACAAGCTTGATTTCTTTCATTTCCCCACATATGTGTCAAGTGAGACAGAGCAGCAGCAAAAGAGATGTTTTCCCATCTTCTTTTGTAGTATTTTCTGTTCTTGGACTTAATATTTCTATTATTAAATAATAATATGTCAGTTTTATTTATGTTATATTCTATCACCATCCTAAGAAGTCCAGCACACTAAATATTTTCTCAGTTACGTGACTTGAAAGATAAGACCTTGAAAGGCCAGGGACCAAAACCACCTAATGTGCCCTTAGAAACATAAAAACCACTATAAGGATAAGAGTTATACTTTGAGGGTGATGGAAAGTCATGGTCTAGTGGCTTGGGCACTAAGCAGAAGATGAAAGTTATACAGAAACAAGCGACATGCCATTCTGTTATGGAGCTGAGACATGCGGCATGGACATGGACTTCATCAGTGTAATGTGCTCCCAGTTACAACTTGGTAGCTTAATTTTCTGTCTTTCTGTTGCCATTTTACTTGTTCTGTAAAACATGGTTTGGCTGGAGTTACGGGCAGAGCTGGGACAGTGACAAAAGGAAATTGTGGGGCTTTAGAATTCTACTGTTTGGAATTGTTTGGTTCTAAAAATCTTAAAAATAAGTTCTGTGCAATTAATGCATTCTTTTAAGTCTGGCTGATTGCTGGAGTTCAGAGACAAGCACAAGAGGGTGAGGCAGTAATAAATAAGAACCAGTTACCTATATTTTTACATAAACTCTGACAAAACATGTGTGCTGCTTTCGTCTGCTGCTTGGAGAATCCATAGCTGTCCCCCAAACTCCTGTTGAGCCCTAAATTATATGGTTTTTCTGGTTTTCCAAAACCATTCTTTCGTAGAAAGAGTCTATTACTTTTCCTACTGCTCAAGCAAATACCATTGAGGCAAATCATTTGGTTTTGACTAATTTCTTTTAGAAGACTTCACTATGGAAAATTCACTGCAACTACTGCTAACAGCACCTCTACCCTGCTAAATTGTCTCAGTGGCAAACTACCTGTCTGCTAATACACTACAGAATATTTCTAGCTATAATTGTTATAAAGTACCTTTTTGGATCTTCTGTGAGATGAAAGAGGATCAGTAATACCAGATAGATAATTATAGCTCTTAGAGAAAAACCATCCTGTTTTGCTAAATTCAGTAGGCTGACCTCTACAAATTTATAACTATAAAGGCTGGGCCCAGCCCTGTCCGTATTTTGTCATTCTCTGTGAATTTATTCCAGGTTCTAAACATAATTTTTTAAAGTGTGTACACAGAGCACAGTACCAGGATTCCTGCATCTGTTTTATCAACACTAACTCAGACCAGAAAGAAGTCCCAAAATGTCTACCACAGAAGGCTAATGTGGGTGGTTAAAAACTGCTTCTGCCATCCCAGGTTTTCCACCAAAAAATAGCCTTTTTTCTGCTAGCTGGTGTTACCTCACAGCAACTTTGCCCAGGAGGCAGCTGTGACCTAACATGCACAGTGAAGGAGAGTGAAGTCTTTGCTCTCTGACTACAGAACACCTGTCTTTACCATACACAGAAGCAGAGTGTTTCTGAGCCTAAAAACACATGCTGACTATTCCTCCCACAACTACTCCAAAGGTCTGAAAAGTTTTTGGAAGTATCAGACTGCATTTTGTCCTTATAACATTAGGTATTACTTTTTAATGGAAAATTGTACATACTATCTTGAGTTTTACTGCTTCAGCCCACTGTGATGTGATTATTACTTCTATCACACTGAGGATGGTGCACAGGGTTATGCTAAAGCAGTGGCTTACAGATGATGCCCTTTCTCATGCATTAAATTTCATTGAAAGCCAGTGATTTAAACTGACCACTTTTCCCCGCAGCATCATTTTAGTTTTGACCAGCTTACACTGTCCCAAATACTTCTTCAGCATGGGCCAAGGATCACTTCCAACAGGCAACTCCCATGCAAGCAACAGCTCTTTGGAAGGCAAGGGATATAAATGCTGTGAACACAGGAGGCCTCAGTGCCAGAGAGCACACACTGGTATGTTTACTCTACTAAGGCAGAGAAAGCCGCAGTGTCTAAGAGGAAGTTAGACTGACTTTGCAACAGAACAGAATATTTTAGAGACAACATGTCTCTGTATAAATCTTTTAGCTTATAAATTAGTCACAAGGATAAGATAACATCTCTTTAAATAGTTTGTGAGCCCTCCAGTGGTGCACTCTGTGTTTTTCATTGTGGATGCCAGTCAAAACTCACCAGAGAAGCAGTGTGTACAAAACTAAGCCTGGCATGTTGTTTATGGAGAAACCATGGCTGTTTGAGACCAGTTTGTGCAGCATGGCCCCTCTGTACAGCTATTGCTGCAAAAGAAGTTTTTGAAATCTTGTCTCATCTGACATCACAACAGGGAGTTTCAGGCCCTGGATTTGCAGCTACATTATATTCAGAAAGTCTAAATTGAGTTGGCATGATCAGACAGAACAGGCAAATCCCTCCTGGCATACACAATAGCTTGAGCATCATACGTCCACAAACCCCATTTACCACCAAAGTTTTGCCCCTTTATGCCCTTTTTCTACTCCCATAATCTCAGCTGAAGCACAATGTTACAGGCTCATCTCAAAGCCAGAGGCTAGGGAATTAAGTCCTGTACTGCTGCTGTTGTGCTGGGCAAATAAAAGAGGCGTAAGGCAGAAATCCTAAGAGATGGAAGAGGAATTTACAGATTTGTTTGTGGTGGAAATTGATGAGGAAAAGACTGGGGAGACAAAGAGAATGCAAAGCAGCTGACATAATCATTTCACTTGGAGCCACGGTGGGCTGGTCTTTCCCCTGGAGGGTCTGCTCAAATTTCTCTTTTCTCAAAGAAACTGAGACAGAGGATTCCCAGTGCTCCAGCTGATGGCAGAGAAGGAAAAGAAGCTTTCAGAAAATGTTTGGCAACCTCACTCTTATGTGTCTCCCACATGCCCTGACTTCTTGAAACAGCCCATGTATTTAAAAAGCAAAATACTCTCCTTTCGACTTAGAGCTGGTTAGTGCAAGTCTGTCAGCTATTGGCAATTCTCTTCTAGTTATGCTTTTATGAAGATCTATTGGTTAAAAAAATAAAGGAAATAAATGAAAATATGCTCTCTTTATGCCCTTGGATTTATCTTTGTCTAAAGGAATATAATTTAGGGAGTTCCATATGTAAATATTGGTAGCACACTGCTGGATTGGTCTGTTTGTGCCAAAGACATACGATCTGCATGCCTCACATGTTGGCAAGGAGCATCAGTGCAAAACATCTGGTCAACATGTTTCACCTTCAGGACCACCATGGAAGAAACACCAAAATATCCGTGACACGAGGACATGAGTATGTGCAGGAGAGCACCCACTCTCCCCCTGGGGTCAGACAGAAAAATATGAGTTGCTGCTGTATATCAAGCAGAGCTCTGTTTTCCCTCTGCATCCCGTGCTGTCCCACAGCTCAGCAGCAGCAAGACCCAAGCTCTGCTGGTTTTAATCTCACCAAGGGCTTGGCTCCGCTGGTACCTCCCAAAGATTCACTTGGAAGTGTTGACAGCAATTCTAGTAGCGCTCGGGAAGGCTCCAGGAGAAGTTACAATGTGCTGAAGAGAGGCAAGTGGCGCTCCCACTGCTATCTTTAGCCTGGGTTCTGAGGAAGATCATACTCTGTGTATGTTCATCTGTCTGCCAGCCTGTCCATCTGTCTGCTAGTATGCTCTCTTCCTTTTTGAATCCATTGTCCAGTTTCAACCAAAAATTATTGACAGCTCAGAGCTCATGAAATCTCACGCATTTCATGAAAACCAGCTGTTAGGTAGAGGAGAAAGATGAAAATGCTGCTGTAGTGAGCTAAACAGCTTTCCCTTCATCTTTGTGTTCCAGATGGCCAATCTGCACAGATGTACTGGCCAGACAGCTGGCATGTGTCAGGACTGAGAACAGACACAGCACATGCTTCTTCTCATCAGTAATGTGGGAACTCGGAAGAGAGGTAGAAGTTAAGGGCTTGGCATAGAAGATGCTGGAGAGATGGAACCCTTCCATTTTGCATGATTACACTAATAAGTCATGTCCAGGAAGGATTGACTCTTCTGACTATCTAGCACTCCACTTTGGAGGGTTACAATTTTTAATGCTACCACCAGTCAGGCTGACCTGTCTTTGCACAAGGGTGAGTCTAAATTTTGTCTTAGAGAATTATGTTACAGAGCCATTGCTTTCCATTTTTCATGAAGTCAAGAGGCTTTGTCATTCACAAGAATGACACTGGAACCACTAAAAACCTGTGTCAGTTAGGTATTCATGCAGTGGAAAAAAAGCCATAAATATATACATACTTACATACATACATATATATATATATATATATACACATATATATATATATATACACACACACACACACTTTTCCACACACACACATATGCATGGTAAGCTCCAATTTCATGCATTATTACCCTTTATACACAATAACTGGAGACATACCCTGTGACAGACCCAGCTTTCGTGGTACTTGCAATTGGTCAGCGGTACTCCTACAATTGCTAGCAGCAGAGGCACGAGGCACTCAGGGACATTCTGCTCCATTTCAGGCTCTCAATAAGTTAGTTCCCAAAAACAAAAGGGTTCTGTCTCACTCCCTCCAACTTGTCCTTGTACTCAACTACCCTCCTGTCTACTGTCTCCTTCCCTTGGATTTCTAATCCTTTCTTCTTGGCCCAGACTTTTTGCTTTCTCTCATCTGAACTTGCCTTCTTAGCGGTCTTCCACACATGCTGCATGTCCAGGATCCTTGTTGACTGCTCCTACAGCACCCTATCCCTTGTACCCCTGTGCAAGGAGTACCAAATACTTTTAAATCTGTTGATAAGGCAGCGTGTGCCTGCCCACCTGGGATAGAACGCACTGAATGCACGCACTGCTACCAATTGCACGCACCAGCACAGCGAGTGCACCAGCTCTTTGGACCTTGTTGCTGCAGGTCACTCGCTGGCTGATGTTCTAATGAACACTGACCACGCAAAGAGTAATAATCACTGTTAGCCCTCAGCTAGACACAGCAGCCAGCTTCAACTGGGAACACAGAAGTGATGGGTGTTAGTAGCTGAATGACAGAAGAGCGTCTGTGACCTGTTTACACGATAGGCCTAAGAATAGCTCAGCTTTGTAGGAAGTTGCTGAAATGTCCAACAAAATGAGAATGAAAACATTGGGTGGGGGAATCAAATCACTTCAAGGGTTGTCTTATGATTAAGTATTATGGCTTATGTTACGAAGTTCTTCCATTGTACCACTCGAGTTTCTCAATGTCCACTTAGAGAGGCTTTAGCGGAAATGTAACTAAAACACTGTTGTCACGGTTTCTCTGCCACCAAAGAATAATATAGTACAGGCTTCCTGCACTGGTTTAACTGCACAGGCACAGGGCTTGAGGTTTTTCTGACTTAAAAATATACTTGTGGCCACCTTGATAACCACAGACAAACAACCAACCGACCACAGCAAAGAGCCAAACTGGAGGCACTTAGATGCTCCACATACAGGAAATATGTGGAACTGGCACAATGTCTTTAGGACGGTGAAAACAGCTACCTTCATTGCTAAAGAAACCTGTTGATCCTTCCTTGTTCATCTCTTCCCTTGCTTACAATAATCTCATCCTGTGACCACACGCATTTCTCCTTTCATGCTAACCCAAATGTGAAACTTTCTGAGTTTCTTCATTCATTTCCTACCTCTTTGTCTCCTACATCTTTGTTGTTTCCATTGAGCTCTGTTTTTACCACACTTGCTGTGTTGGGATGTGGAAGTGGGATAGACACTCTGTTTATTTAGCAGGGCACCACTGATGTGGAAGTGCCTGAGAGAGCTGTTCAAGCTGCTTGCAGGAACAGAAGAGCTCACAGTAGCAGTCCATCAGAGACAGACACTTGTGGTGAGGTGCTGCATTCAGCGAGCTCAGTGCTATTAACACTCCAACAATATCGCTGCAGATGGGCAAGGCTTCTGTCTGACCTGTCTCTTTGAGTTTGCTCAGGGAGGCTGAGGGCGAGTTTTGGGCTGCGATGAGTGAAAAGCCATAGACTCCCATGGATTTAAAAGGACAATCCTGGATGCTCTAGAGCAGCTTTGTGTGCACTAATCATGCAACTCTTAGCTTGGCTAGAAGCCTGGGCTTAGAGAGTATTTTTTCACTTACAATAGCAGTCCAGCTGTGCTGGAAAAGCTACAGAAGAGCAGCAGAAATAGAGAAACTTTAGAAAAGCTGTGAAAAAGCTGAACACAGAGATTGTTTCATTAACCTCCCCTTCCCCAAAGGGACCAGGAAGAATAAAACAAAGCAAGGTAGACCTTTCTTAGTTGAACTAAAGAGCAAAAAGACAAGGACTATCATGGAGGACCAGTAAGTTTCACTGCAAATCCTTCCGTGCAAAGACCATTCCTTAGTTCATTTCTGGGCACATTTTTAAAAAGGGCTGCTTGCCAAAGACTTGCGGTTCTGCCGTGAAGACCCATTATTAGCATCTTCCTCCAGGGAGGAATTTATTTGCTGTTGACTGGAAGTTGCTTTAACATTTCAGCCACTCCTCTTCCACTGTCTCCAAAATGCATGGTACACAAGGAGAATGAGATCTGGTCATTAGACAGCTCCTTCTGCACCCTGTGAACAGGTAGATCTGCACCCATAGCACAGCTACATGACTGCTGGAAAATAATTGATTCTTATCATCCTGTTCAT
This sequence comes from Parus major, assembly GCF_001522545.3. Lineage (NCBI taxonomy): Eukaryota > Metazoa > Chordata > Aves > Passeriformes > Paridae > Parus > Parus major. The sequence goes on along the minus strand of NC_031768.1, from coordinate 68,191,800 downwards.
CATTCCCCCTGTGGAATAGACTGTGTCTTCCTGTGCCTGAAATTATTTCCCTTTCCTCCTTCAAATCCCTTCTTATGTTTCATTTCTCATGTGCTTTTCTATGATAGTGTACCCCAGGAAACTGTTTGCTCCCATCTTTGCCTTGATCTTTAAGCACGTAGAGCTGGACAGCTAAATAGAGCAAATGCCTCACTGGGATCCAGCCTGTTCCCAAATGCTGGAATGGTGCCATGGACACCTGTGATACTTTCTAAATAATATAACAGCTGGAAAAAAATGCAGTCCCAGATCTGATTCTTGGCTGCACGTAAAACCCTATTTATTCTGCGGTGTGTGAAAGGGCCTTGACATGAGAACACCTACGGTTTATACCCATTTTCATATGCAGGAAACTGAAGGCAGCCGTCAAGGAAAAGAGACCTATAACCTCAGTGCCCTTAGAATTACAGAAAGCATTTTGGTGTCATTAAAAATGAAAGGCCTGGAGTATGATAGGCTTGAAAAATTTATAATCTCTTTATCTATTACTGCCACAAACCAAACTAGGCTGTGAAAACAGACTCTGAGATGGTGTTATAGCACCTGAGCTGCTCTGTAGCACAGGCCACCCAACCACACTGAATCAGTCCCATGTCTATCCCAGGGAACTGCAGTTAATCTAGGGTATCCTTGAAGGATTTAGCGGATGGACAATCCTCCTTCGTCCTTGGCCCTTGGCAAGTTAATCTCATTGGCTTTCTCTTCCACATTAGACACCAACAGACTGCAGGTCCACATGCCCTTTAGAATTCTCTGCATCTCCCCATGACCCATAAAGGGATGCTTGACTTAGACTAACATCTGAATTTAGCTGGTTAACAGTGCTGGGATAAATCTCATCTTGCTGTCTCTGACTGAGACCTCTCAAACTTTGCTCCCTTAATCTGGATTCTTTTGCCTCTTTAGAATTTATTCCAAAAAAGACTTGGCCATCTAATTATCTAGGACCACATCTGTGAATAAACTGACTAATGAGAGTAAATAGCTTAATTCTCGTAGGAAAAACAACATGAAATTGTGCAATTGCACAAAATAAGGCAAAGATGGCCTGGAACCCTGCCCCATGCTCCTGAGGTACCCAAAGATACTTCAGACCATGAATAAGAGAGCAGATATAGTAAATCCCAATGATACACTCTCCTGGCATGTCACCTTGATATGATTGCCTCCAGAAAAAAATACTCTCAGCAGATAAATACCAAGTAGGAAACTTATCTGCATGTATGCAGGTGCTCAAATCTAAACAATATAAAAGTGCTGGCTTCTTCTCTGTTACCCTGATAGCATCCCACAGTGCCTCTTCAACACATGCTGTCACACAGGAAGATTATCTGCTCCTAGGAATCATACCTTATTTTTGCCCTCTATTACAGCCGTTCTCTCAGTGATGCTCTGGATCCTGTTTCCTACGTTGCTGCCGGCTTTCAGGATGAAAGATCCTTCAGTATAAAAGCAAAATCCGTGCCTAAAGACAACAAAAATTGAAATGTTATTGATTTGGTGACAGAAATTCAACACATAAGACAAAACAATTATTTTGAAAACAGTGATCAGTCAGGAAAATTGCAGGTGCTGTGATGACCAGGAAAGTATAATTGCTTTTCATTAAATCTTGAGGTTTGGAGCTTGATAATTGGATTAACTTCCACAGCCACTCCTTGAATATCAGCTCTCTGCAGTCAATGTTCACATTTAACCCACTGTAAACTGTGAGGCCAGCATTTACAGTCAGAGCTTAAATATAGAGCTGTACAAGACCAACATCTCATTTCCAATGCTCCTGTTTTCAGACATTGCCAAAACATGAGTTCATACTATTTTAGCCTTTAACGCAAAAAAAATTATATTTATTTTAAGATGCATTCTATAATGCATTGGATGCTCTTTTACTCTGTGCAGGTTCTTTTTGTTTTAACAAAATATTATGCCAGTTTTCATTTTTGAATATTTTTTTAGTTCAGTTTACAAAACAGTAAGATGTTAAAACTGGGGTTCAATGATTACAAGACACACAGTAAAAATATGCATAATCCTGAAAATGTACAAAATGAAATTAAACAAAACTTTACCAAAGTGATTTAAATTAATTAAATGATAGGGATTTAAATGATAATTTAAGTGGAAGAAAATAATGAATGGAAGCCCCAAAGAAAAAATGTTTTTGCCTTATGCAACAAATTGGCTTGTAATCAGAACATTCAGGTGTGGTCATGGCAGAGCTAATTTGTTTCTCAAGGTCTGATTTGATACACATGGAAATAAACACATTGGAATGCTTCTTAAGTGCTGCCTGACCCTGTTCTTCTTTGAGAATATCTAGTTCAGTTTTTCATCCAGAATTTAGTTGTTGCTTGTTCAATTCCAGTGTCATTGTCAGAGATTAACCCTTCAGCTTGATGAAGCTCTTTCAAATACACTGTGTTCTTTGGATTTGAAAGATAATGGCTGCAGTATCTGCAATCAAATAGTTCTGACTTGTATAACAGTTGTTTGGAGAAATTAATCTTAAAGCCCAATGACTGAAAAACAGAATATGATGCAATCCTGACCAAAGAATGAGGCTCATTTCCCTTCAGCCAACTGTGTAGTTCGCTTTTCACAGTAAACTTTGTGTTGTTTAGAATACCAATGGTACACCAACTTTACATGCTTGTTTTTAATTGTGCAGTGTTGCGTCAAAGTGGCCAATGACTTAGCAGATACTACAGCTTAACGAAGCAATGACATGGAAACTAACTAGGGCTGCCCAAATTTCACAATGTGCACTGAAAAGATCAGTGTGTTGAAAAGACCAAAAAAAAAAAAAAAAAATAACAGCAGAAGGCAATGGAGACTCATGCATGGAGAGAAGACAGGGAGCTGGAGCATGGGAGGAAAGCCCAATCTACACCACCACATCTTTCAGACTCTGGATTAAAAGCCAACTTCTAATACATTATTTTTGAGACCAGGGTGAATGAAAGACAGGTGCATCTGTTGCACCCAGATGGAGAAAAATGGTTAAAATTATTCAGAAAGGTAGAGGTCATTTACTTTGCACATTTAAAGCTTTAAGAAGTCTGGTTCTGTAATAAGAATGAAACACAGAAGGCATAATAGTTTGGTTAAGCTGGTAACATTTTCATGACATAGAAGATATCAAAACTCAACCTGTGATGCCAGGCACACAAATAGGCTGTATCAAAAGCATATTTGTGACTGGGTGCAATCTGTACAGGAAAACAGACACACCAAAATCCTACTTTACCCATATTAAAAGGTGTCTCCTAATTTATTTAATTTTCCTATCCCCACAGAATGCATTTATGTTTCTTTATTACAGTGCTGAAATTCTGTACTCCTTACCATAGAAGCCCTTACACATATTTTGGTAAAGAACAGAAAAAAGGCACGTTACATATTCAGAAGCTGCTTGTGCATCTCTGAAAAGCATCTCCAATTTCCTTTCATATAGCTCTGGAGGCTCCAGATTCAATTGCTATTATTATACTCTTCCTCACAATTCCTCACACAGACTGTATATATTTAATTTGCCATGTCTTAGGGATGAAGACAATGCTATGTCTTGGCTAATGCACAATGAGGTGCTGATTACTCATTAATACCAGAACGCAAACCACCATCATAACTACAATAACATCACAATAACAACAAAAACACATGTAAAGTACTAGATTAGCCCTGGAGGCACATATGTGAACTCTACTGACGTCACATTCCATTCTATACCCAAACTGGCAATTACAATTACGTTAATGCAATTAGAGTAGAAAATCGAGTACACTCCATAGCTGTTGTCCATGGTTTTAATAAAAAGGGAGTCACAATCAAGCAGAGAATGCTACAACCAACAGCACACAGCTGGAGGTGTGCGTACTGTTGTACACACGTCGGCTCCACTGACTGCTGGATCAGCAAACGCTTACAGATCTCTAGCAGCACAGCTGCCAGGCAGAGTCTAGGACAAGACTCAGACTCATCCCTTTGGATGCAGAACCAGATGCTTCCTCTCACCAGCTGCCAAATCCCTTCATTCTAACCTCAAATACACTAAAATAGCTCAGAACCAACACACGAGCTGGGTCCACTATCCTGAGCTGGCTACTCAGGTTAATACTCCAAGTCATCTCACCTCTTACTGCTGCCAGGGGTGCCATGTGAAAGATGCTGCCTAAGCCAACACCATCAGGTAGAGATGAGGAAGCAAAAAATTAGTTGAAAGTCCTGCTTCTTAATCTGACCTCAGCTTCTGACAATGTATTTTGTAACAGAAAGAGAATAGGTTCTGCTGAACTTAGATGTAATCATCAAACCAAATGTTTGTGTTAAGCACAGATGCTTGGAAAGAAAGAGGGAAAAATGAAAACACAAAAATCTATGCTGGCTGGAACCAAAATAGGCGATCATCTTCCTGTTAACTCGATTGATGTTTCATAGCATGTCCTCACATAACATCAGCTATGTATTTGATTTCAAGGAAATTACCAATTTCTTCAAACTACCCACTCACATTGCATTTTTAGCAAGAACTGTCTGTGTTTGCAGGGAAATCCCTCTGCATTTTAGATATTTGAGTCTTACTTCAGATATCTCCAGAGTGCATGAATTCCTGAAATGTTTTGTTGTGGGATGAACCCCGGTGCTTTGCATCTTCAGGAAATCTTACAGCAGGGTTACTGCCGGGTTAATGAAGGAGCACACAGTGTGTGCAGGGATTGATAAACAAGCTGATATCCGCCAGCACATTTCTACACTTCTCTTTCACCTGTGTCCCTGCAGACCCTTTCATGTTTCTACTTTGTGGGTGCAACTCTGCATGTGTAGAGATCCCATGTAGCAAATGCTAACAGGGGTATGTACAAACCTAAGTTTATAAAAGTTACACAACCTCGGGGTGAGGTGATCAGACTCTGCTGCCTTAGTGGAGCTCTGGTAGAAGCAGAGCACTCAGGTTAATCACACCCTAAGTAGTTTTTCCCATATGCCTGCATGCGTGCTGGCATGCGCATTTGCAGGTGCGCACCCACGCAGGCACGCATCTGCCTTTGTGTCATGAGCCGGAGAAAAAGGCTCTTCTTTTGTAAAAACAAGAGCCACTAATTCTCTGTAAGGCTTCCAGAGAAGCCCAGCAGAGGGGAAAAAAGGGGTGAGAGTGGCTCTGCCTGTGGCAGGGTGAGTTCTGCTGTCAGACCTGCTCATTGCCCAGAGCTTTGGGAATTTAGATGAATTTGGAGAGGCTAGGGGTGGTTTATGCAACCAGAAGTAAGTCCAGCTTTATAAAAGGTCTGTGATGTGTAGAGTTGGCACCCATGGGGTGAAGTGGCTGGGGGGAGGGGAGCCAGCCTGCTACTCAAGAATACATCAAGCCCTTGAGGAAGCAGAGTGTGCCATGTTTGAAGATGCAAAGATAATCACAGTGCTGGGAACCGTCTTGTGTAGCGGAGGAAGCCAAACAACAAGAGGAAAGCAACATATGCTCGTGATTTCGCACAGGAAGCTAGCAGCACCTCCTGCCAAAGCGAGATAAGAAAACTCCCATGGCCTATTCTGGACAAGGCTGTGGTGATCAGCCTTCGCTTCACACTGTCCTCGCTCCGCTCCGCGGCCCGCTCCCTTTCCTAATGAGTTTCAGAGCCCTCACTTCTATTAGCATGCAGCATGCCAAGCACAATAGCATGGTGTATTTATAACTAGCAACAGGGAAAAGTTTCCAGGGTAAGAGTGCACTTCATGTCATCTTGATGCATTTCACCGAAATCATACTACAAACCAGCTCCAAGCTAAAGTCCTGCCGATGAAAATACTGGTCTCAGAAGAAAAGCTGCTGGGTGAATTATAGAAGAGCATGGGAGCTGAGGTAAGCAATTTGTCCAATTATTCATAGGGTGGTTTGACCCCGAGTATGACAGTCAGTTCTGATTGAAAGCCCCAGATCTAGTCCATCCAGACACATCTTCCCCATCCCAAAGACATTACTGCAGTTTTCATTTCAAGCAGTGCAACAACAAATACCAGTGAAAGAGCCTCAAACCACAAATCAGTTGGAAAAATACTCATCTTCTGTCTCCTTGTCCTCTCAGTTTCTCCCTCCCAAGTCCTCCTGTGTGATTCCAGAGGCCATTACAATCATTACCTCATGTAACATCTCATTCAACTCTCTAAGCATTCCTCTTGGCAAAGCCCCTGGCAGCCTCACTCACACTCTCATTCACTGGGGTAGTATTTGTTGGGAGGGAGAGGAAACCATCCTGTCACCAACAGTGCCCATTTTTCAGAGTGATTATTGGCAGCCACCATGCTTTTCTCAGCAGCTATCCTTTTTTTAGGGCAGCAATTCCTAGCAGCGTCAGGGCAATGCTACTACAAATTCAAGTTGGGCTGACTCACATCTTTTCAGAGGCAAGGATGACAACACCAACGTTAAGATAGGAACTCTGGAAATTCCTGGAATTGCAAAGAATATATAGGAACTGTTTTTTATTTGCAAGTTTCAAAAAAAATCGGAATGGCATGGGCCATGACTGTTCTGCGCCATGTCCAGTGCCACGCGATTGACAGCGCAGGGCTGGTGCAGCCACGTGTCCTTGGGAATATTGAGCCAATTTGAAGCAGGAAACGGAGAGGAAAACTAGTAGCAGGGAGCATGTACAGTTTGTAAAATGTGCTTTATGGGGGTAGGGGAAGGAGAATATGTGCTGGCCCCCTGCCAGCTTTGTCTATGCAAAATGATTCTATGATTCTAAGAAGCTATGGGTCCAGGTGCTCCTGTTCTAGGTCAAAACCAATCAGAGGTTGAAATATTAGCAAAACTGCAGCTGGGAGCTCATCCCAAACACTTTCCCTAGTATGCACATTAGTGGAACTAGGGGGAAAATTACAGGTGGTAGGAACAGGATTTTTTTTACATTGGGTTTTTTTGGGGTTTTGTTGTTTTTTGGTTTTTTTTTGGTTGGTTTTTATATATTTATTTATTTAGGATCAGGTCCCTGATGTCCCAAAAGCCTCATTCTCCTGGGGGGTATTTTGAAAGGAGTAGGGTAGATGGTATTTAGAGCTTTGTTGTGTGCTTCTATGGCTCTATCAAAAAAGGAAGCATTTGATAGCTGCACATTGACTTTCTTGCTGTTACTGATATGCAACCAGATAACTGGATGGTGTTTCCCTTTCATACTCATCCTTTCCAGACATTATGACTTGCCTTTAACTCTTCCAGTTTTCTGCCTGGAAAGCTGATTGATCTGAGCTATCTCAAAAGAAGCAGCAAGATCAACAGCAACATTGCCTACCACAATTTTCAGTATTCCATCAGCCCCCACACGGACTTCCATAGGAAAAAGATCACTTCCATAACTGGACACCTGAGCACCCTGCAACACCAGTTACTCACAACAAAAATTGCAGATGACTGAGGCTGAGGGTCACCAAAAAAACCCATTTTGCTTCCAACTTCTTTGCCATTACTTGAAACCTCCGGCTGCTAGGGAACATAACACATTTGAAAGTAATTTTTCAGGTGTCTACACATACTGAGGTTATCTGAAGTTTTTTCATCTTGTCTTATCAGAAAATTGTATTTTGCTTCTTGATCCTAAATTTTCTGCTTCACACTGCTTAGCATTTTTCATGGACACATGATACCATCATATTTCAGCCAAACCCACCATCCTTCCTTTTTGTACAACTCTCTTTCCTGCTTTACTAAATTGTGTTCACTCTCATCTCCCACGAAGCCACTGTGATTCAGCTTCCACTTTCTCTGTGCAAAAGGAAAGACCATGTCCTTCACAGAGAAGGAGGATGTTGGCTGGAAGTATAGAATTACCACATGGGATTTCCACAAGCACCTAGAATTTCTTTCAGGGGAAAAATGTGTTTGATTTTGAGAGTCTGTAGTATTGCAAGGAATAGGGTCTGCAATTTGGTTGAACAGACAGAATCCTAAAGAGAAAGTCCACAAAAACTCTACATACAATGTCCACTTTTGCACTCTTTTTTTTTTTTTTTTTTAATTCCCAATTAATGTTCCCTATAAATAAAGTCCAAGATATTGTTCAGACCCTTCTAGTGTAAGTTTTTTCCTTGCACAACTCACTTTTAATACACACTCAACTTCTAGACGTAACCTTACATCTATAATCCATGTATCCATGTATAATCTAAGATCCATGTATCCACAAATCCTTCCTCCTCAGAATGCCAAAATTCATCTTCTTTCCTTTGCTGTCCTAACTGGATCCTCTTGGTTCAAGAAAGGAGTAACTTTAGCAGCCTATTCACACAGTCCTTCATACTGCCCATCTTGCTGACAAGCTGGAAGAGGCACTCTCACCCTTTCCATTTTCCAGGATTTAGCAAAGGAGACAGAGGAGCTGTTGATCCACTGAGGCTGTGTTTTAAGATTATTTGTTTTCAGCTTCTCTTTAAGTAGGGGTCTGGGAGCAAATCTGGGCTGACTGGAGTGAGGGACTGAGGTGCAGGCAGAAAACAAGGAAGGGATGAGAAAGAATGCAGGGAAACATTTTTAAGGAGAGAGGGGAGCTGATTAGAAGGAAAACAGGAAGAGAAAATACTGACAGGCATGGATGTAAGACCAAGGATCCATCTACCCCATATCCTGTCCCAACAATGACCATATGCAGATGGTTGGAGATGAGTAAGAGCGGGACTAACTTCAGATATTTCCTTCTAATACTCCTACAGTCACCAATTATTATCAACTCAGGAATTTCCCTCAATATAGGCTGTTTCTACACTTCTCTTCCAAGACTGTAGGAAGTTTTCAAACCCCCAAAAAACTTCTGGCAAGCATATTCACAGATATGCTATCCACTACATGAGGAGTGATATCCTTTTTAGCTCCAAATTCTGTTCCTCCTGTCTTCATCTAATGGCCTCTTGAATTGGAAAAGATATACAACTTAACTAAGTTAACAACAACTGATCCTCAGACATGTGTCCTTTACAAGTCTGTAAGTCTCTGTCCTGTAGCTCCCAAGTCACACCTTTTTCAGTCTGTAAGAATCTTGATCTCCCTCCTCACTCATACTTCACACATTCCTCTCATTCTCTGAAATTCCTTTGATCCTTTTTGATGCTATTCCTGGTGTACCTCCCAGTTTGGCTGCATCCTTTGAAATGAAAGGACCAGAAATGCTCATAGCATAAAAGACATTGATAATTTATGAATTTGTAGAGTTATCATGGTGCTCTGTACTGTGGTCTTTATTTCTTTCCTGGTGATTCCTAACACTTGATTTTCTTTTTGAGCTGCTCATGATAGTGTTCACTTTCACAAACCCATCTACCACAGCACTCAGATCCCTCTTTGTAGTACTAATGATCAGCCAACAGCTTTTTAACACCTATTTTGCGTACGAAAGCAAGATCTTTTTTTCCTATGTATATCGTGCACATTTATCCTCAGTGAATTTCACCTGCCACTGTTTTACTCGGATACCCAGATTAAGAGAGTTCTGCATTTCATTGCAATCAGCTCCTCGTCCTTACAAACCCGAATAGCTTGTCATCATCAACAAACAGTGTCACCTCCTTGCCACCTTTTCCAGGTTATTTCTGAACATGTTGACAAGTACAGACCCCAGCACCAGCTCCTGAAAAGCTTCACTGATCACCTCCCTACGCTGCAAGAACTGGTTGTTCCCTCTTAACCTCTGTTTCCTATTTTTTAACTGAATATTTTTTTCTGAGCACGATCCTACCTCACATGCCTGTTCAAAGCCTTCTGCAAAGGCTTTTTGAAAGGCGTACACATAAAAGGAAAGAGGATGCTAACTAGAGTTTGTATATTTTTGTAAAAGGTGTACTCGATCCAGTAATAGTACTCCATTCATAATCACTCTGAAGCACACACAGAGTTTGACCTGGTGCCTTCCTTTGGCCAGGAGCCCCTGCTAGTGCAGGAGCAGGCTTCTGGCTAGGGGCTGGGACGCCCCACTGGCTCCGACACCGCCAGCGTGCGGGGCCTCGCTCACGTCGTGCAGTCCCCACGTACAGCCTGTCACACACTTTATTTCCCATGGGCTGGGCCACACGGAGTAAAAGATCAAGAAGAAACATCCCACCATCTACGTGACCCTTAAGTGTTTTTCCTTAAGGCTGGGTGTCAGGCTTCACATAGTAAAGCCAAGAAACCATCCTGTGAAGGCAACAAGGAGAAAAAAAAGAAACTGGGAAAAAATAAAAGGAAGAGCAAGTAAAAAAAAACCCAGTATAAGCAAGTGAGAATTAAAGCATGATACTAAGCAGAGTATCCCTGCTGATCAATGACAGAGCAAACAATACAATGCTTCTTGTTTTAATTTTTTAAAAAAATTGATTTAAAGGGATTTGGAAACTAGCAATATCAAAACTCGAAAGCTTAAGGTTCTGATTCAACCAAGACCCACAATGAAGTCATTTATACTTGCAGAATAAATTCATTAGTGTGTAACCCTGTGGACAGACTGTGGCAAAATGTACTCGGTATAAAGCATGTGTTAGTCAAGCTTATGCAACCATATGGATGTGCCAGATCTGATTCAAACAGCATTTTGCAAACAAAATATTAGAAAATATTTTCAAATTCCATAATAGTGACTTGAAAACAAGGATATAGCTCTACTCGGGGGAAAGAATGTGTTCACAAGCAAACATTGGTTTTTTGGCTCCCAGTGAAAGTGCAGAATGAGATACTTAAGCGTATTGCTTATTTAGGCTGAAGCAGATCAGATGCTGTTTCACTCCTCTCTTTCCTTTGCAGCAGCATGGACTTCCAGGGAACTTGAAGCCAATATACACTCGTGACAGTTCCTCTGCATTTTTTTTGAGGTTATGTTAAAAACCAAGGGGTTTGACTTTTATTTGCAGTCATCTATTTCCCCAGCCACATCAAAATAAGGGAATAGCTAGTATGATTTTAGGTGTACCTGTATGTGCCTCTACACCTCTAGATTGCTGTCAGATGATTTTCCTGTAGCACAGGGTGGAAGGCACAAAGGCCACCAGCCAGATCCTCAGCCAGTGGATAGAGCTGAGGATCCAGCCACGTGTCAAATTACACAAAGGCATTTTAGAACTACCTGTTTGTTAATGGCATCTGACCTACTTATACCAGCTCCAAAGACTCAGACTTTCCCTTCCTCAAAATAGGCACAAGGGATAAAACCAGTTGCTGTGGACAAACTAATGGTCATCAACGTTTGTAGACATCCAAGAACTAAATTTGGGTGGTTCAGTACATTCCTAATTGAGTATAATTAACATTTGTTCTTTACTTGTTCATTTTACATACCTCACCGATGTTCCAGATCTGGTTTCCCGTGATCATCTATCCAAGCACATCCTAATGATTCTGGCTTTCAATCTCTTATTAATACCCTGACATAAACAGTGCAGAAATGCAATTAGACTGCTATGCACACATGGCCTGCCTCCTCTTTCACAGAAGTTGCTGGGACTCTGGCCATGCACTGTCATTATGATAGTTACAGTCTTTCTGTGTCTCTGCAGAAGTTTCAAGGAACACCTCTAGTTTCTTTCCTCTCAGATACTTCATCTATTCAGCCCTCCATCTCTAATCCCACCATTAGGTGGTTTTGCCACCAAGTAGAGTTCACATTTGACAGTGTAGTCAGGAGAGCAGAGAATCATGCGCCAGTTTCCCCAATTACTTTGTTTTTGTAAGCAGCTCTATAATACTGTTACATTTCTCTCTCCATCAAGCAAACACACAAGCATAAAAAACAAAATAAACAAAAGCCAAAAAAACAGAGACTGATATGATGGCAGGGTTGTAAAATAATAATAATATAACATTCAGTTTGAGACTGAACAAAACTGATAGCTCAAGAGGAGGGAGGCAGCAACATGATGGGAGAGCTGAAACACCCGTGGTTAAATCTCAGTGTTGCAACTGTCTGCAGTTTCTGAAGGGCCAATCTGTCAAACCTTGGGCAGAGGTCATAGACCTCTCTTGAACTGCCCACATAGAAATGACCAGAGAGAGAAGCTGGCCCCAAACAACACCGCACAGCTGCTGAGCAAGCCAGTGCTTCCAGTGAGCAATAGCAGTATCCCACATGCCCTTCTTAGCAATTCCTGCCAGGTCAGTTTAAGATAAACAAAATCTACTGAAGAGATGCGGGTCAAGAACCATTAACATCAAGCACGTTCCTGACATGCAGACGCTTGTTCTGTAACCTCAGAATGGATCTGTTTGAGGTGGATCCCAGCCTGCCTGGCTCTGGAGACCCTCAGCAAGCCCTGCTGCTGTCTGCCCCCATACAGCTCTGCTGACAACCCAGCCTGAGACAAATGCAGGATGGACAGGATGGCTCCAGTGTGGTAGAAAAGAGGCTGAGGAGGCTGCTGGGCACTTCAGGACAAGTGTCCCACTGGGCTGTGCTCTTCTATATCCACTGAACACCTGGGGGCTGCCCAGCCTGGGAATGTGTCCACTGCAGAGCAGCAAGATAGCCCTGGAAAAGCAGTTTCTCAATCATTTAAGAAAGACTAATTTTTAATATTTTTTTTAAGAACTTTTATTTTGCATTGTGCCTTCCACTGTCTTTTGGCTGCCATCTCTAAGTTTAATAGTTCTGCATAAGCTTTAAAAAACCCCAGAACTTTGTTTTTTGCCCCAGACAGATTTCCTTGACTCTTTTATGTTTCCTTGTTTGAGTGAACATCAGAAGAGGATCTTTCTACCTACATATCTAATTAACTAGCTAGCTAGCAAAATGTTGATTAATGGCAAGAGTTGGTTTAAGCAAAGTAATTGTAACAGAAAGCAAAGTACAGGGAATTTTTAATGATGTTGGTCTTTCACATTTCAAAAACTCACATTTGTTGAGCAACTTTACCACTTTTTTTTTTTTTTAATTTGCTATGAGGGAACTGTGGAAATAATTTTATTTGGCCAGTCTCATGTTACTGGCCTGAATGAAGTAGAGAGAAGAGTTATGCGAATTGACTGTATCAATCAGAAAGCATTAAACTATATCTGCATTTAAAAGCAATGGAATTCATTGAAGTATTCTCAGAGCTTTGTGACTGAAATACTGCTTGGAAAAGGAAGTGAAAGAAGTAGCCACACAACCTAATGGCTGTTATTAAAGGAGGTCACAGGCATCATTCCTTCAAAAATAAAAGCATCTAACTTAGGCAGTCAGTCCCCAGCTTGCAGTGACTGCTCAAAGGGTGTGAAGTTAAGCATACATATAAATATTGGAGCAATCAGATCTTGGAGCCAATAGTGCACTGCAAGGTCTTTGCATCAACAGGATCTTTTTATTCAGAAATTTCCTGAGAATCTCCACTACCTTGCACTGAATGGTAACCTGTGGGGGTTTATTGACTTAAAGTGCAGGGTACCTCTCTGTATAGAAACAAGCTCTACATGAGCATAAACAGAACAACATTTCAGTATTGGAAACCTAACATTGGGCAAATAAATACAAAAAAAAATGTATTGGTAGAACAAGGTATGTTTCTTATCTCCTGTATGAGGTAAATGCACATTAAATCTGTTGCTTAGGCATACTTCCCCTCACACAAAGAGGGAAGCATAATGGAATAGGTGGGATTAAAGGGTTTTCCAGCTCTTCAGGGAGAACACCTGAACACGCACAGACATCAGCCTGAGCAAGGTGTGCCAGCTCCTGAGGTACTCCACTCTGCTCCCTTCCTGGAGCAGGAGACAAAATTTAATTACTCGGGTATTTCTGCCTTTCTGCAATAGTAAATTGTCATATTATTCAGAGGGAGTCATCCCACTCCTTTTAGGCAAAGCATTAAGAATGGTTTCTCCAGACTACTTCTTCAATGAGTACTTAAAGAAGAAGGAAGGGGAGAAGGTTGAAGAGAATCATCACAGAACAATTATGCAGGCAATCTGGAAGCCAGTCTGGAAATAACATTGTCACAGAGCCAATAGCTGATTCAAGTTGTTACATTTCTCCTCTGATCACCTGCTCAAACACATTCCTCATTAACATTAATGGAGTCTGCAGTTCAGCGCACTACTGAACACCTGCATGCAGATGTTAATTCCTCTTTCTGATGACATGCTCTCCTCTGCAGGAGTGCCGACCTGTGCTTGCTAGCAGAAGGAAATACCTGACAACTGATGAGCACCACCTTGATTTCCAAGGAAGAACCAACTGTTTATTCAGTACTGCACTGGATTTCAATCCAGAGTATTCATAGCTGCATAAACTCTTGAAAGAAACTAAAAGACTGAAAACTTTCATATATGCCTTTCTCAAGGTTTCTCTAGTTAAAAGATGTTCTCTTACATCTCTTAGCAAAAATAAATCTTGCAACTTTTCCTTGTTAGGTAACATACCAGGCAGAGGAAATGCAGCTCTCACCTGTCCTTGAAATGGAGAATTTCAGGTAATACCTATTCCAGCAAGAGGAGAGATTGCTAGTGCCACCTCTTGGTGAGAAGGGCACAGAAAGACAGCCATTAAAATAATCCCAAAGACACAGTGGGAAAAATAACACGTGCTTCTAGGAAGTGCTGACCAGTTTCTCACTGATATCAAAGCACTTCCAGGTAGCCTTAGTTTGAGATGTTTAGTACTGAGACCCTTAGTGTTGAGATGTCCTATTTATTTGAAGGATGTGTCTTGTACTCTTTCAATTCAACATGTCCTTAAATATTTGCCTGGTGCTAAATCCCAATTCTATGAAACCATTAAAATAGTGAAATCCTGGGGAATGTGATTATTCTTCAACTGAAACTGAGAAAAAGTTGTGTCTTAAACTTGTTAGGTTTTTAAATATCTTCATTGGGCTGTGATCCAAAAAACTTGTCTGTTTGAACCTTCCAATAACAACTTAATGATAATGCTGTTGTGGAGGTTGAGTGTTAATCATTAAGTTTGTCAGATTTCATGACACAGAAGAGCTGTGGGTGAGTCAACACGAACTCCTAATTATAAGAAAGAGAGTTCAAAAGAAAACTAAAATGTAAAAAGAGGATTAGTTTGAGCACCACATCAGCATTAAGTAAGCTTGCATGGTGCCATTTATTCTCTACCCTCTTTAAATATCATCCTGGACAATGGTGGGCTCATTTAGCTTGCTGAACTGAATCTATGACTAAACATATGACACAACAGATCTGACCTTCGTAATGGAAGAAGCTTCTATGACGTTTCCTGTCTATTTCAAAAGAAGCCACACATAGGAGTCACTGTGCATGGAGAAAAGCATGGAGGAAAACTTCTCCCTGTGAAAGCGTGTGAACTTTGCAAGGCATTGTCTTCTCTCATGAAAATGCAAAAGCAATTATCGCTTCTGGATGAATATTGCATGCATGAATAGTAGTGAACTGTAAATAAACCCAAACAACAATACCAAATAACTACTCTGCCCTCCATTTTCAAATAACGATGGAGAAATGTTGCATTGTGACTACACGTCTACTGAAAAATATATTGATCAAAAAGTAGACAATTTTTATTAACTAATAGAAAAACAATGTTTACAGCAAGCTTTATGCTTGTAAAAATATATCTAAGTGTAATAGCAAAAGATATATAAAATAGTATATTTTAATAATATATTTATATATTATATTATATAAAAATATTATACTAAAGAAAAGTAAAGATGCTGTCCTACCTTGTTTTAGAATGGTTTTGTTTACAGGGATACCACATCCATGTAATTTTAGGCGGAGGAATACCATACACCGTGCATGTCAGCACTTGTTTGCTGCCTAGTAAATGCAGATTAGGTTCAGGGAATGATGACACGGCCTTTTCGTATATCTGTGGTTTCACTGGAAAGGGTAAGAATTGGAGAGCAATTAAAACCAGCTTGTTTCCAATGTATTGCACTATTATAAAAATAGTACATTCCTGCACTGTGAGTAACAAGAAAAATCCCCAGGAGAACAAAGGAAAACACCAGTCCTGAGTCACGTCAGATGAGTGGTTAGTAACACATTTAAGTCATCAAGAACAAATATGTGACTGTGGAGGACAGAAAACACTTCAAATGAAAACCAGCATCCATCTTCTGGTCCAAAGATGGGCCTTTCACCCTGCATATGAGGCTTGGGTTTGGGTCCATGAAGTCAGTAAGAAAACCCACAATGCCCTGATGATGGCAAGATTGGTGACAATCCAGCTCAAAGGAAATTGAGCATTTACATGTTCAGGAGAAGCATGGGAACACGTTGCAAACTTACCATTTACCGTAAGAGTGACTGTAAGATTCTTCGACAAGTTCCACTGTCGAATGCTCAATATTATGGTGTAGTTTCCAGCATCCTCCTCAGCAACATCCTTGATGACTAATGAATAGTCTTTAACAATGTACCGGGCACATTTTTCAGCAGCAGGTAGCCCATCTTTTAACCTGTTTCATGGAATTCCAGAAATCAAAATTCTGAAAAATATCTCTGCTTAGATCACCCATGTTACATCGTATTCCTCAATCTTTGGGATGGGATTGGATTTGCAGGCTGAGATTCTGTTTACCAGAGACTGGTCCTTTTCATTCAAATTAGATTGCTGATATTTGTAAACCACTTTAGAGAATACTATTCTATATATTAAAATTGATAAGAATCCGAAGGGGTTCTATGGTATTTGAGAGTTGCTGAAAATTGCAACTCTGTCTGTGACCACCATTTAGTCTGAGAGACAACCATTTTGTCTAAGAGCTGGTCACAGAAATAAAGGTTGCATCATCTTGCACTGGCCATTTCTCTATGACCTCAGAATACATCCTGGGACACAGTATTACAGTACTCTAAGCACAGCTGTGATTTTAGGAAGAGGAAGAGTAAGTAGATTAGATAAGCACTTAGGAATCAGATATCCTGCTATCAAGTGAATGTTTTTAAAGATAACAGAAAATCAACATAGAAAGTACTAACTGTTGCTCACAGATAGATTCCTGAAGCAAAATAATTTTCTTCCAAGTCTAAAATACAGTGTAAAGTGCATTTTAACGAGCTGCAAGAAGGTTAACATGATGTTAGCAGAAGGGTGAAACACATATTCATTATGATGATGGATTTGATCTCAATGATTCACAGCTTTTAGTAAGTATTTACAGAAAACTCATACTTTTATTAGAGGAGCACTAAACTTTGGTCAAAAGAGTTATGGATTTAGGCATTTCACTGCATGTGTATTTTACAGAACCAGAGAATAGCTGTAGCTAAAAAAGCCTTTGGAATTCATTTAGTCTAATGTCCTATATAAAGCAAGGTCAGAAGGTTGTCCAATACCATTTTCAGTATGATTTTGTAAATCTCCAAGAACGGACACTCCACCTTCACTCTGGGCTATTTATTCCAATGTTTGAGGAATCTCAATTTTAAATTAAAAAAATTGTTAAAATTTGTTTAAAAGTTTGGAGATATTTTTTTTTTGAGTTCAGAAGTTTTGGATCTATATGTGTAGTCAACAAACTCAAACACTGGAGAAACAGAAAATGATGTATAAATGGCTGGCATCAGTGTCACACTCACCCCTTAGTTTTCCACATGGAACCATAAGAGTAAAGGTTTTGTAAAACAAGACAACACTTTTGGGGCAAAATTAATTCCCGGCTGTAACATGCACTCCCCCTGTTTATGTATGCATTGTTTGTTTTCTTAATCAGTCTTGTCATAGACCCTTTGCTAAAGCACAATTAATTGAGCCAGAGCTACTGGTGTTTAAAATTAAACAAAAACCCCTTGAGATCATGAATAGATAACACTTTTCCATATGAAAGTGGTTTGGATTAATAAAAAAACCAAACAAACCTGTTCCAAAAGTTCTTAACACAGCATACATGAGACAAATGAATGATCCAGTGAATGCTCTGCTGAAGTAGATCTACAACCTTCAGATCACTGCATAATAATACCAACTTCCATTTTTTTGCAATAGTGCATGTCTGTATGACTCAAGTCAATCATTTATTTTAATGAAAGCCTTCTTTTCTTTCTCTTACTGTCTGAAAAAGCAAGTTCACGTTTCAAAGCTAGGTGTGAATGATGCTGGATGCAACACTTGAGTCAAGGCTGGTAGAGATATTTAGCTGTAGAGCATCCTTTGATTTCAAGAGGAGACATACCCAACCTATTTGAGGATCTCAGCTTTAAACTTTCCTTATCGCCTTTCTCGCCCTTGCGAAATGCGGGTAATTTCTCAGAAATTGTTAGAACCCCAGGCAGCTCTGAAACGTTAAAAAAATCCTCCCCAACTCTATTATAACAAGATGTCCAGGGTGCATCTGTGGAAGTAACTGTTGTCCTACCATATAACCTCTGGAGAGGGAAATGCCTTCACTTTCATTGACAAACGATAGGATTTTCTTCCAGCTACAGCCTCCAGCGCAGTTTTTCTTCGACGTTTCAAATTAATGAACATTTTATCTTAAACAAAATAAAAAAAGTGCTTTGTATTACTGATTTTCATCCTGCAAAAAGAGTAGTTCTACTAAAGAAAATGTGATTCCAAATAAAAATTATCTTTAATAATTTTGATGCTTCCACCTGTTAACATCAAAAATAGAGCCTAACCGCCTGGAGATCTATAAAATAGAAAAGAATATACAAGAAACTGAGATGCAGCTCCCAGGCCATGGAACTGCTTGGAGAAGATACACTCTAGTCAAATTCACATTGTGCTGCAGCCAGAAAAAAAGGCACAAGAGATAAAGTGGTCTGTAGTATGTGGGAGGCTGAACTGAGGATGATCAGATGACCTTTCCACTCCTACAGGCCAAGAATCAATGGATGTTCCAAACGAAAGCATTTTGCCAGAGAAGATTTAAGGGATCTTCAAGAAATAGCAAAGGAAAAGGCAGAAACTTTCTGTATCATTGGTAAACAGCTGTTTCAAACAAACAAATCTTTGTCACTTCACTGGAATAGTATCAGCCTGCTGGAATTTGTTCTTTTCCAATTGCTCTGCCCCGTATCTCCAACTCTGCCAAGTTGATGGCTTTTACCAGAGGCAATAAACCAAAAAATTCAATACATTGGAAAATATCTCTTTTTCCCTTGCCAACTTGTGCAAAATAAAACATTCAAAGTATAAAAAATGTTTGAGTGTCCTTTTGATGGTTCCTATGATGCAATATTTACTCACATTACAAACTGTATAAGGATGACGGATATCTATTAAACAAGTTCAACATTTAATCACAACACATATATTGAAAATAATATGCAAAAGACAAATAACTAATTACGCAAGACCAGTTATAAAGTTACAGCCCTGATTCTGCAAGCCTTTATTCACACAGGCTCTTTCTAATATGGGTATCCTGTAATGGGGCTGCTTATGTGAATGCAGGCTGATTTCAACAGTCCCAACTTTTCTGACTCTAATGTTAATCTCCAACTTCTCTGGCTTTAATTTTAATCTAAACCTCAGTTTCTGACAGATGCAGTTTATCTGCTGAAGGTACAGTTATCAATGATAACAATGATACCAATGATAACAATGATAACAATGGTTATCATGATTCATCCTATGCTCACAGTGCTTTATTCCAGAGTTTAAATTTCAGCCCATTTCCAGAAAATGGGCTGAAATTCTCTCTAAGAATGCCAACACAGAGTGCTTAATCCACACTTCAGGATAGGAGAGAAAAGATTAACCATTGAAAATATGCAACAAATCCATATTCTGACCATGAGTCATCTGTGGTAGAGGACACCCACCAACCTCTTGGTCTTAACACCAATGGTGCTCTAAAGATCCTGGGTGTTTCTAATTGTAACAGGGTGTCAACCCAAAGGTCACTCCCCAGAAAGTCCATATGCAAAAATGCCCTTATTCATATACTTTTGAAAAAATATCAGAAATTTCCAGATTTCACAGAAGGCCCAGACAAATAATAGGGAACTCAATCAAGTGTCCTGCTGTAAAACCATATTAATTATTTTTTGAATGGTCTACTGGCTCCATGTAGACTTAGGATGTTTATTTCTTTAGTTCTTCAAAGAAAGAAATGCATAAGTACCATAGAAGAGGAAATTACATTCTTCTATTTAAATTATGCTAGTACCTTCTTTTCCCCCACAAACCAGAGTTTCCCTGATTGTATCTGCTAGAACTGGCTGAGGACAGCGCCATCACAACATTTAGCAGACAAAAGTGATGAAATTGAACATTAACATGTCTATTGCCAGCAGTACAAAACAGTCATGGAAGAAATGGCATGTTTTCCCTCCTGAAGTGCCTCCCTCATTTCCCTTTTTCTGCCCATGACAAATGTGCTACAAATTCGCTTCCACCTTGTGTCTCGATGTAAAACTATCACATGGCTGACCTTGGTACATGAGCACTGAATATTCTACAAATGTGCACCACTTCTTACCATAAACAATGACTGTTGTGTTGACGGCCTTGATCGACGGCCCGCTCTTCACGTGGCAGGTGTACTGGCCTTTATCAATATCCCGCACTCTGTCGACAACGAGGATGCTGTAAAAAATGTTGGCCTCTGAATTCTTCTGGTCAATACGCTGCATTACAGAACCTCTTTTCCTTGTCTATAAAAGCCAGAGAAATGAACAAGAAAGAGGTTAATCAAACCAATTTTCATGATTATTAAGATTTTTATTTTTCTGTACTGCCACCATAACTTAATAAAAACAACCCCAGATGCCTTTTTATGTCACAGACAAGCAAAAAGATGCTTAACATTTCTGGATGGTCAGCAATAAAAAATATAAGCAACCTTATAGGGAAATTCATCCCTGTCTTCACCCAAGCTGTCATTGTATCCAAACCAGTACTTTCCAGAGGAAGAACTTCCCTTTTGTATAGCCTGTCATATCAACATGCCCAGCTCCCCACTGCCATTGTCCAACACTGCTAAAAATCCCTAAAGCCACAATATGAAGAGCAACACATGGTTTGGTGCCTGGATTCAGTGCCATAGGAAACAGATATATAGAAGAAAAGGACATTAACACAAGGAGGGGAGAATTCTGAAGACACTAGAGACGGAAAAGGGACTAGATTTGGCAAGGGAATAGCAGGGTGGAACTGAAGATAATGTGACTCTGAGGAGTTATTTCCTGCAACTCCCCCTTAGCATTTGGCCTCAAAGTTTATTTAACCCAGGACATTGTTGATGTCTTATAAACACTGAGCACCCTTCAGTTACCATCTAAATAAAAACAAAGCACAATTTTACAAGTGTGGTGCCCAGATAGGGCTTGGTAGGGCAGTAAAGAGCAATATAATATATTTGGAGCACTTCTTGTTGCTAAGTTGTTTATTTCTGAGGTGAAAAAATGCCAGGGAAAATGGCTACAGTAAGCAATAAACAATTGCATTAATCTTCCCTATATAATGCAATCATAATTTCAGCCTGTGATTAGATACAATGAGTGACATAATAAATGATCTGGACTTGAATCACCAGCATAAATCAAACTGACATGAAAGGAATGGGAGTTGTAAACCTTAAGCTAATGTCAAATTTCTTATCAGTTTTACACGGACTCCCTGGCAGTTATTTTGTAAGTGACAAATATTTATGAGGATGCTCCCAATGTGGGGGGTGGAGAAGCACATTCAAGACCATTCCTGTAGTTGTCAAAACAAGAGGATTGTTCTTATGACACTTAACAAATGAGATTTTTTGGCTAGCTAAATCAAAATATCTTTTTCTAAACATGCTGGAATCAGGTGCCTGACTGTCTGCCAGTCTTTGAAATGAATGTGTTGAGAAGACAGCCTCGCTGAAAACTTTTTTGTCACAAGAGAGAGCCCCTGCCTGGGATGGGGTGATAAATTTCTCTCGTTTCGCCAGGTCAAAAAGAAGCTCCCAGAGATGAAACAATCCTAGCGTTCGCTCCTGATTATGCAATATAACCAGAGCACATTATGTAAACATGTTTACTCATGAAATTAAGCATCAGAAAGGAAAAAAAGAAACCTTAAGAGACATGTCAGCAAGGGTCAAAATGATGGAATGCAAACAACGGCAAGCATTCCAGACCAGAATTCCTCCCGGGATGCTAGATGCAGCATGATCTGTGGGAAACCTCTGGTTTCTTCTTTCCAACCACAGCACTCACCTCTCCAGGGTACGTCCATGTCATCTGCACTCTGGTGTTCCAGGCTGCAGTGACAGTGCAGTTAATTGCTAGGCTGTCTCCCTTCAGCAGCTTGACAAGACGGGGGGTGCTTAACTGAACATCAAAAATTGTGTTGGCTGCATGTGACAAAGAGGGAGAACAGTTAGCCACGCCAGCAGGGCAGGGTGCTTTCTGGGAGATGGGGACTGGAGAGTGACACCTACTTTCTCTGTGCGTTAGGTACTTGGTGCTGTAGGTGTGCCCACCGACGGTTGTCTCACAGCTCAGGAGCCCAATGAATTTGTAAGTTGCCTTAGGTATTCTGAAGCCTTGCATGCTGTCCCAGATTATTGTCTTGCCATCAGGAATTAGGGTTTCTCGTGGAATCTGGAAGTGCCAAACACACATCACAAAAACAACTCATTCTCATGTCTACTCTCTAATCAAAGTAGCCCAGTAGAAAAAGGGATGGGGAAAAAAGCACCCCAAAAAAAACAATGCCAATCAACATGAAAAGGATGGCATTTAATGATGTGGGTTTTTCAAGTCACATTTTCATCACAAAATAGAGGAAAAATCTGTGTGAAGAATGCAAATGCTTCATTTGTTTCCAGGATTTCATTATTTATAACAGGATGTAATTTATGACACAATAGATTGACACTACAATTAGCTTCAGCACTTGGTCTGCTATTCTGTTGGCTCCTGGTTGGCAGCTAAAGCGCTCATCTCCAGGAACCTTTGCAATTAACTATCCTGGTTTCACCATAGAGAAACAAATACACACTTTTCATTGGAAATGACAAGTAGACTTAATTTGCTGTCATTTTGAGGCTTTAAGAAATTCCTGCCAGGACTCAATTCCATGCATGTCATATTTATTTTGCCTAAAAGAATTAAAAAACAAACAAAAAACTTATTGTCGTGTGGGATCAAACTTCTATTTTCTCAGCAGTACAAGTTGTCCTTTACATTATGATCCTTTGCACTTCAAGCCCCACTTTAATAAAGTATCAAGAAAACTCCGAAAAAGTAAAGCCTACCATAGCCATTGAAGCTCAGACAAAATCTCTTGTTTTCAGACCATGCTATTTTGTTATACCTTATTAATGGAATTAATGCCACCATTTGGATAGCACAGAGATAAGCCATGAGTACAAAGCCTGGATATGTCTCTACTTTGATAATACCTGTTTTAATGGTAAAAATAAGATATTTTAAAAGATGGCACAGAGCAGAGTTTAAATGAATTACGGTCATAAGGAAAGATCCCTGGATCAACTAAGCACCTTGCAGCCCATCCCTTCTCACTGTGCACCAGTGTCACTGTGTCCCTTCATCTCTTTCACCCCCTTTATTTGAGCAGAGGACTCACGTGTTGGACAGCCCTTTCCTTCCTACAAGCAAAGCCAGCATGGGTGGCTGTCAGAGGCTGGGGGAAGCATGTATGTCTGTCTCTTTCCTGTGTGATACAGCTTCTCTCTACAACCCAGCACCCTCGATGCTGCCTGCTCAGCCCATGCAGAAAAACACCCTTGAGACCACATCCACTCATCTCATGTCATTTCCTCCAAAATAACTAAGTGCATGATGAACCAAATGAGGAACAAATACAGAGCACAAAATGACGTGGCAGAATTCCTTATCTTTACAACAGCTGATAAGATGCTATAATAAGCATACAAATCACAGGGAAGTGTCTGTAGCACACACACAAGTAAAGCCCATTACATTACAGCCTGCTGGCTACTATTCAACAATATCTTGGTCCCCCCTATGAGCTCTGTTGCCATTCCTGTTCTAAACAAAACAATTTTCAACTTTGGTTTACCTAGTTCATAGTTAACATTTTCAAGAGCTTTGATTGGACTTATCCTCTTGCTGCTTTGGTGGAAACCAAACTATTTTACCTGAGCATATTTCTGTAGAGGTTTTCAAGGAGAAAGTGAAGCCAGAGGGGCAGAGCCTTCCTAAACTGGTGTTTCCCAGGGAATTCATTCACTGCACATTCATTACTAACTTGATGTATTACTGACTTTGTATTAGCCTTACTCCAGGAATACAAAAGGAACCAAAACATCCAGAAGACTCCTATTTTGCGACTCATAATTTTGTGAGATGTCTGGATATCCACTATGCTTACTTATTGTGGAGACAAATCTTTGCCTGTGCAGTTTACTCATCTGACATCCCTGAAAAACCCTAGAGCAACATCTTTTTAGTAAATTTTTTTTGCAGCTCTGAGATAGAAGTTACACCCAGTCACCTGTGAAAGCATAACACAACAGAAATTTACTCAAAGGACAACTTCAGAAAACTGAGGTCTCTGACTAGCAAAAGACCTCTGTGACATAGCTGGTCTCTGACCAGATCTCAAGGGGAAAACCCCAAAATGCTGCAACAAGTCCCTATTTAAGGGTGGAAATATGAGGACTTTGTCTCAGATGAGAAGATGAATGGAGACTGGGTGCTCAGCCCTTTCTTACCCAGCTTTTCTCCATGCTGCTCTCTGCCAGCCCCACTGGCTCAGATTATGTTTCCCACTCTCAGAGAACCACAGCTGTTTTGCTCTGCCCTAAACCAGTTTTCAGACCACCAACTAGAAACATGGTATTGCCATCACCATGCTGATCACTGCATGGATGGTACAAGACAGAGAATCCAAGAATCACACAATAATTTAGGTTGGAAGAGACCTCCAGATGTCATTTGCTCCTGCCCCTGTGCAGAGCAAGGCCAGTGCAGCTCAAGGCTGTGTCAAAAATCTTGGCCATTTGGTCATCAGAGAGAGAAGTAGAAAACCTATGAAGAAACACTGTGTTGTAGCAGTGAGACTTCCGCTGAAGCAGCAGAAGATAAATTCAGCCACAATAATAGCTTTCAGATGGGAACCAGCAGTGAGTCAGAGGCATTCAAAGAATCAGCTTGTTGCGATGGCTGCGACAAAGATGGAATTTATTGTCTACATGCTAATCTTGGTGAACCATATCACTGTGGCTCCCAGTGCATTCTTGGCCTTTTACCTTCTTTTTACTTTGTTTCAAATGCAGCTATTTTTGGTATAGGCTGTGCCTCTTTCTTTGCTCAATCTTCGCTGAATGCTTTTGGTACCTGGTACATTAACACAGTACAGCCACATACTGTGTACCTACCTATGGTCAAGAGTTATAGTCATACTGTCCCCCACATCTCCAAAGGCAGATTGTATTGGAAAGAGACAACTAAAAATTTACATTAAAATGTACATTTGAGTCTTGAATGCTTGTTTTTTCTTTCATATTTCCCCTTCCACCAATTTGGGAAGGATCAGGTGGCATAATTAAGAATTCAGATTGTCCAGGTATGTGATTCACAGCATCCCTTGGGGTTTTTCCACTTTTTATTCCTTGTACTGAAGATTATTGACTTCTAGTCCTATGAATGTCACTGTTTTTAAGATAGAGAATCCAAAAGGATTCTCAGTAAACAGATGGATTAAATCACTGTATCAAAAGGTGATACTTTCTCCATTTATCAAGATAAGAGCAAATGAAGAGATAAGAGAAGTGCACAGCTTACTTCCAGTAAGGTTTATCATATTTAATGAATCCTGAATCAGGCTGCCAGAATTATGTTGATAGGAATGATGGTTTTAGAGGCTCTGAATATCTAACTATTAAACATTAGATCAAAACTATTAATTGATTTCACAGTTTTTCATATGATAAGGAAAAGGCCATCGGCTGCTGCAGATAAAGGTTGTATCAGGACCCAAAGGTTTAATTTGAAATAGGAATTAAAAGCTTCATCCCCATTTCCCAGTCCGTGTTTTATTAGCTTCTTGATTTTTGAAGACCCCCCTCCTATGTTGTATGTGATTGCCATGCTATAAAATACAACCTGCACAGATGTGCAGCCTGAAAATGATAGCAACACAGTACATGTCTAAAAAGGTTTGACTAAAGTAAAGATGAAGATTGAGTAAAAAAAATAAGTTGTAATGTTGAAGATGGATAATGAACCTTTCCCCACTGGTCCACTAAAACTAAGAAGCAGCACTGCAAAGAAATAAATGCTGGAACCAGTCCTCATGCAACTGTAGGGAGCCCTTCCAGAAGAGAGAGATTATTAAAAATATTTTGTATTTTTACCTCCTGGCACTATAGAAGGCAGTATCTAATGACACTAAAGCTGGGATTTTCTTTCCAGTTCCAGAGGACTGCACTATGGGGACACCAACTTCTTCCTTTATCACTGATGGAAAATACAAAATAGCTCTTGCCATTTCTCCAGCACTATTATGCCTGCAGCTGTGGAATGCATTTAACACATCTCTTAATTGCTATGTGAGTAGAACCTTGCTGGAATCTTCATATAAGGGTGTCATAGAAGATAAATAAAGTAAGATATGATGTAATGCATTGTAGCTAACATGCTTCAGGAAATTCTAGGATTAATTAGGGAACGCATTTATTTTTCCTGGAATGCAAAACATGTAAGCAACCAATCCTTTCCTTCAAGACTTGGCTCCTCCTCCTCTTTCTCCTTCTGAGAGTATTACATCTGGTTTTGATGGTGCAAAGCTGTGCCTTACACTACAAGCCCAAGCTAAAGGCAAGTTGATATGAAAAATAGAGAGTATTTATGTTTCAATCTTCTCCAAATAAGAAGAATTCTTTTTAATATTCTTTAATGGGAAAAACCTGGCAGGAATTTTCTTAGCTAGAAATCTAATATGCTGAGATTTCAGATGCAACACTACAGTGCCCAATTCCCACTTGACAACACCCCTTCTATTCGAGTGAGAATGCTAGGTCTCACTTGCTTTTGATTCTATTGCCACGCCACACAACCTTGTGCATCTACCTGCAGGAGAACTGTGCATGTTCCTGCACACATAGGGTAATGTCCTGGGTCAGACCACTTTATTTTCTTTGCATTTTGTCCTCTTTCATGGGATTTAAGAGGTGAAAAACAAGCAGCAAAATCTGTATTTATATTAGCAAAGCAGCACTTGAAAGAGTAGATGAAATTTGTGTTTCGTGTAATGCTCTGCAGTCAAAGAATAATCAGACACTTGTGTTGCACTAGATAAACATCTTACAGTGGTATTGTTTGGCAATTGCATGTTATTCTATAAAGAGATAAACCTCTTTTCCTTTTAACAGTGATGAACTTTCATTGCCACTATGTACATGACTCCCTTTATTAAGAAGTAAAACTTCTTTGCTACCTCTACCTAATTTTTAAGGAAAAAAAAAAGGATAACTTTAAAAAATGGCCCATTCTCTGTCTTGACACCAGGTACTTTACTACATACATATGGTTCAGTTAGCTCTCCACAGTACTGTTAAGGGCACCTAGGAGACAAACATTTTCCCAAAACATGGAAATACCCTTTTTTTTTTTTTTTTTTTTTTTTAACTAGTCCCACCACATCAAACTTTGCAGTTTCCCTGCAAAGTTTCCCCACAAAGAAAAGCCATCCCTTCTGTGGTCATATGTAAAAGGAAGCAGCAAAGTCTCTGGTGGGAGTGAGGTAGGGCAAAGGCTTGCAAAGATCCTTGTACAGCCACAGCAAGTCTCCAGGGACTCACCGGCTGTTCCAGAGAACAGAAGAGGAAAAGGGAGGAAGGGCAGGGGAAGAGGTGGGAGGAAATCTCTTCTCTTAACAAGAAATTCCTTCTTGGGCTTGAGAAACCTTTGCCAGTGATGATTTAATAAAGTAGTATGAAAAGTTTAAGTTTCTTCAGAAAATAACCACCCTTTGTAGGAGATTTGATGACAAATCTTCTTCTGTGCAATGCAAAATGAAGACTCCAGGGTTGAAATATTTCTGAACACTGACACCCAGAAACGTTGCATAGGAAATAGTAGACTATTAAATTATTTCAAAAGCATTACAATAGCTGTAAACAAGCTAACAAACAACCAAATACATCATCTACAGTAGCATTTTCAGAGTATGCTTGGATACAGGTACCTTTTTTAAAGTAACGGCAGTGTTCGGTGCTGTGACTCTGCATGGAATGATCATTTCTCTTCCTACAGCCATGTTTATTATTTTAGGTATATCACTGTGCATCTCTACAAATGGATTGCTTGTATCTGCAAAAGAAGAAAAAGGAAGGTTAATATGTGAAATCTTCAGGCAGTGTATACGAATTCTAATGCTGCATACAGACTTAAAAAACAGACTAGCCCAGTCCATAATGAAAGCGAAACAATCAATCATTTTCATGATAAAATCAATTAAATCAATCTTCCATTTACTTTTGTCTAAACATGTTCATCAAACTATTATGAAGTATTTGAAGATATATCTATCATTCAATATCAGTATCAGTATTTTGAAATCTTCTTCAAACGTCAGGACAGTTGAAGCTAATTTTTTCCATTACAGCAACACCTCCACTGCTAAGATATGTGCTTCTTATTTCATGGCATTTGTAACTTTTCATCACCAGGAAAAGCAAATATATGGAAAGTGAGCTGAAATTCACTTATCAGGAACCCCCTACAAAGTACACCTTGCTGCTGTCTGAAAGGAAATTGATAGGAAAAAACCCACTTTGACAGCATTGGGAGAAAGAATCTGCCGTGATTATCCAGCCCTATTTTCATCTCCGAGAATATGGACTAGAGAGAGTTAATTCTTCTCCTCCTTCCCACTGTCACAATACCTATGTGTCTCTTTTTTATGTGACAAGGTAAATGAAAATGCCAGGAAAACATTAATTCCTCTTGACTCAAAACTAAAGCTTGGCAGAGTAATTTACCGTCCCTTGAACAATCCCTTTAACAAAGGGCATTGTCATAAATAGCTTGCGCTGGGAACAGGGAACATTGCTGTTGCTATTGTTTGGACCACTTAACAAAGAGGGGCTCAAGCCACAGGCTCTGGCTCTAAATCTTCTTTGCAGGTGCTCAGATCTGAAGGTTCAGTTTGACTCACATCGCAGATAGACTACCTCCAAATTCACATAAGGTTTGGTTTTTAACTCCTAAGAAAAGCGGAACATTAAGATCTTAATTCTGTGCTTATCTACAGTTCTAATGTTTTTTCAGGCAAATCCCATTATTTTCGCTCAGTCAAAAATCTTAGAAATAACAATGGAAATCTTTCTTGGATAAGAAATTAATAAAGATAGCAAGAACCAATCCCTTAAAAAACCTCAACTGCAACGACAACTTGGTTCAAGTGTTCTGGCCCCAAACTTCTGCATGTTGGCCTATGTTCCGTCAAATAGTTCTTCAAGTAAGTTACTCTTGCTTGTCTTTCAAAAGTATGATATGCACTTCCCAGGGTCATCACACTGTTCTGCCCTTAGGATCCTCTTTTCTTACTATATGCAATAATATTTTTGTTTGAGAGATCAAACAGGAAGAAAAACAGATTCTGCTCTAATTTATACTGGTGAGAATCCTAAGGCAGAGGATCTCAAATTTACTCCAGGATACAGAATTTTTTTTTTCCAAATGTGGTTCGATGAAACTATTATACAAACTTTCTGAAATGAAACCCACAAAGTATTATTTAATAATAGGTATTAAATGTCCACTGAGATAGTGAAAGGAACTTATGAGTAATAGAGGATGCATATGTAATAAAAAAATGCCCTGAGGACTTGTTAGGCCGACGTTTCCTCTGCAGTAAGATTCAAGTAAAGACCAAGAATGAACCTGTTTGTAGGATGAGGAAAAGAACCTTTTTTGTTTCAGGGACTGCAGCCACAGAAGAGGTCACCTGCCCCTTAGCATCACCAGACAAACTGATTTACTACTCCCCAAAGACTCATTTGTCTTTGTCACAAAATTAAGAGCTCCTGCCCAAAACCAGCAAGCTTTGCAAAGTGGTTTCCTGTACCACAATCTCCAGATCATTGTAAGTGTGAGGAAGAGCTGTTCTGGGGACTGCCGGTGCTATCTGCAGACAGAGTATCACCACGGACTGATGCCAATATTGAGGCAGTGGGGGCTGTGCAGCTCAGACCTCGCAGGATTCCCGCCTGTCCAAAGGCAGGGACAGGAAAACAGCATAAAACACCATATTTATTATTTCTTCTTCTTCTTCAGTGGAAATACACATCCATGCCTGGAGAAATCAACAAAGTGCTGTATAAAAGTGGCCCAAGTGCTCTGTTTGCCCTTGGTGGGCTCCAAAGCTCGGTCACAGCCTCTCCTGGTACAGTCCCTGCCGTGTGCGCCAGGGCGTCGCCATGCCCCTGCTATTCGCGTGCAGAACTCCCATTGACATCACCGGGGACTTCCGCCATGGGCCAGAGGGCAATCGATGGCCCCAAGTGCTCCAAATGTCTTCCTGCTTTTGATTAAAAGAAATACGCATCATGTTTCCTAGCACAGTTTTGTTTTCATAATGAGCATGGAGGCTTTTCCTGATTCCCTTTGATTTTATTCTCCTTCCATCTTAAAGGTCGTAACGGGATTCTCTTGGTGCCTCAAGATCAGAATCTGGTGCAGGCTTTACCAACCTGGATCAGGCAAATCTGAGCACACAGCAGAGCCAGGGCAGGTTATGCCACCTTGGCAGGGTTTGCCAACAACATGGAATTCTTCTGGACATAAGCAATAGGTTTCCTCGCCTTTTATTTTCCTCTTTCCTTCCCATCACAACCCCATCTACTGCCATTAGCTCCCACTACATTTCCTCTCAATTTCTTCCTGATGGGAGGTAAATGAACCTTCCCCTCATAGCTGGTTTGTCAGCACATCTGGCATGACTTGATTTCCCACTAGCAGTCTTTTGGGCCAGCTCCTCTCAATTCTATGTTCAGAAAGTCCTAGATTTAAAAGGAACATCACAGACTGACCTATCCTGAAGACCACATCCAGGTTACACATTCAGCTTCATTGGGATTTGGAATGGGGTTGACCTCGTTTTTATGAATTATTGATTTTGGTTGTTGGTTTATTTTAGTTTTTCTTTTTTTTTTTTTTTTCAGAGCTGCCTGCGAGATTAGCAACATGAAAGCTGGACAGATGGAATATTTACCTACGTTAAAGGTTACTTTAAAAATCAGTTTAGTGTATTTTTAAATTATGCCCAGAATGAATGACTGTGTGCTGGGTTGACTGTATTCAATATCTCTCAGCTACAATCAACATGAAACCACAAAGAGCACTCATGAAATCACAAAATCCATGAAGGTCATTTGCTATATTGTTAAAGAGCATAAATAGCAGGTTTTTTGCTAAGCTGGTTGGCAGCCAGATAAAAACTTGATAAGAGACTTAGCACAAGCAATATTATGTCTGGTATCAGTAACCTGTCTAGGCTATTTATGGGGTTTCCACAAACAACTAAATTAGCCAACACTGAAATGCCAAATTCAGAAAAGACTGAGAGGGTTTTTCTTTTCACAAGCTTCAGCTACTGTTCTTGGGTTTGTTTTGTTTTTAATAATCTGAGCTATGTAAGTCAGAGGACTTACACATACATTTGTAAGAAGAAAAGTCTCTGCAGGAAAATCTAAGCTCCCTGAAACCTCTAAAAGCTTATCCTCTGAAGTTCTTCCAAAATACCTACTTACACTTGGCTCATCCTTAAGATTCTTTTCAGGCTAAAAGAGGTGAAACATTTTCATCACATTCACATAATACCCTTTTCCCTCATGCATGTGAAAAGTACCACAGTCTTTGCTAAAGAGCTGACAGGCAGACTCCATTGAGGTTCCTGGGCCAATTGCAGCATTCCCTTTCCATTGAAGGGATTAAACCTCCTTAACTTTATTTATCCCAGATAAATTATTGGGGCTGTGCAGAAGTAATTCCGAAAGAATTCTGCACACCAAGAGTCATTCCAGCCTTACTTGCACATCTACAATAGAGACATTTCTCACTGAGCTGGAGCCAAACCCTT
Organism: Parus major; assembly: GCF_001522545.3. NCBI lineage: Eukaryota > Metazoa > Chordata > Aves > Passeriformes > Paridae > Parus > Parus major. The sequence goes on along the minus strand of NC_031768.1, from coordinate 68,159,845 downwards.
AGTGTTGTCCCTGGTGAGAAAAGGGGAATTTTGCAATGAGACTTATCCGACCAGTTTTGGACATCTGCTTTACCATGAGATGAATCATGCCCTAGGAAATGTGTCTGTTGAACCAGCTCATATACCTAATTTTCTTAAAGAAAAACAATCCCATTTTGTGTATCTTATTCTAGAAGAAAGGTAGTTCCACTCTTTCCTCTTCTTACCTGTAAAATAACACTCTTCAAATACAAAGTATGTCTAAACTGTGCAAGAAAACCTAAGACTTAAAATATTCCACTCCCTTTTTGTTTTTCTTTCTTTTACCTGGACTTATATGTTTATTAATTTATATCTTGAGCACATTTAGACACAAAAAAATTCTAATACATTTGTACAACAACTTTTTAGGCAAGATTGGTTTGTTTTCCTTTGAGACTAGTTATACTACGCTATCATCAACACAGGACCATGATGCAAACAAAACACAGTTAAAAATCTTCAGGAAAAATAGTCATATTAGCCAGGAAATCCACGATAGAGCTATTACTACATTCAGCAAGCAATCCCTAGAAAGGCTAGCGGATGTTAGGAATGCTCCTTCAGATGTATCCCTGCACTGTGACTGCTCACCCTGGAAAGGTGCTTGTTTCAGTAGGAGCTATGAGCCTTGGTGAGGGACCAGGACCGTGGAGGGGTGAGTGCAGAGCGTTGGATGCTGCCAGAGTGTTGGCACATTCTCTGCTCCACACGGAGTCCTGTGATACGGAGTCCACGAACACGCAATGACAAAAGCGCGGCAATTATAGGCCATTGACGTCAGCAAGTCCTAGAGGTCTCTGTTTTGTAACAGGAACCTCATTAGAAACTAAAAATGTGTCCGCATACTTGATACAGCTGCAACATAGTTTAATTCCAATGAGTTTCCTCTTCAAAACAGAAGCGCTATCATAGTATTGACTCTGACAGTGTAAGCCAAAACCCTACTGCTCATATGTTAAAACTGTGCCAAAAGCAAGGACAAAAAAAAGCACGGGGAGGAAGAGTTTCCCAGGCCTTAGCAGGTTCTTTTATCAGTGCATTATTTGTAAATAAGAAAAAAAAGGAAGAAGATAAATCTCCCTCTCTGTTAGCTCTCAGGGTGTTTTGTCTTACTGCTTTTTTTACCTGTTGAATTATTTTGACTTTGATACCTCTGATCTAAAGAGAGCTTTTTGCAGAACTCTTTGGATACCCTCCATGTTCTGCAACAATAGTATCTTTGGGATTACAGGAGTCAATCCATTCAAGCAAGATATTAAATGCATGTCGGTCCTGGGTCTAGATCTAGCTATATGTCAGCAGGAGAACCTCCCAGGGAAATGCCCAGGAAGTTCTAAAACACTCAGAACCTGCAGTACACGACTAGGTGTTTGAAAACGAACTCAAAATCCCAGATGTTTTGGGATTTCAAAGGCTTACATTTTGAACAATTCCCTAATGATAAAGCCCTTCATTCTGGACTACTGAACCCAAGACATGGATCAAACCAAATACATACAATTAGTGGGCATGTTTGACCTTCTAGGCATTGGTGAGCACAAGCACTCTCAGAACCTGTGCCTTTAATTACACAGCTCTGGTTTGCCTCAGCTAGCTTAAACCATCTCAAAGCAAGAAATTTATTCTAAGCCAGCTTTCTTGAAAAGTCAGTGATGAAAGGTACCTACCAGAATCTCCTTTTGCTCTCTGCTAACTATAGAAAGAGAGCAGAAAATTCACCCAGCCAAGAGGTCTGATTTTATAATGTCTCATTCTGCAAGGAAAAGTAAGTGACCAGGAGACATACACTGCAGGATTATGAGAAAAGAAAGGGAGAACACTGACTAAGAAACAGGCTACTGCCCTAGAGCCAAATATAGTTTTGCTTTGAGAAGTATTCTGTTCTCTGCTGCAGCAGAATTAAGATTTTACTCTTGTATATTACAAGCTGAAAGCAGTCTTCATCACAGAAAATAGCAACACTTCAACTCGAATCACAGTTTGCTTAAATTCATGCAAAAATCTAACTTTGGTATTGTAATGTAATTGAACTTACAAGCTTTTCCTCTGTCATACCATGGGAGCAATTGTTCAAAGGCAGAAATGATGAGAGTAGAGAATTAAGAGTACTACACAATTTTGAAGAGAGTGAATGAGCTCCAGCAATTGAAAAGTGCCTTGAGACAAAGCAGACAGAAAGAAAAGCCCTTAGTACTGTCCCCAGGGAAATTTACATAGGATTCAGAACAGCCTGCTGGAAATTTGGTGTTTCTTAAATGTCTTTATTCCACCATTATCTCTTTTCAAGCAGAAAATTCCCTGCGCCTCACTGCAATGTATGCAGTGAGCGTTCATTGCAAATCTTTCCTTTTTTACTATTAGGCTGCAGTTCCCTTACAAAACAAAGCTCTGAGCAGTTTTGGGTCCAAGACAGTGGAGAAATTGGCAAGGAGGCTTTGCTTCATTTCAGCTTTTTCCCATGGCTCGTGGGGGAAGTCAGGCAGTCAGTTTTCTTGAGGCAAAGTTGAAGACTCTTAAGAGAATTAAGTTCCCTCGCTTAATGTCTCAATTCCTGAGCTGTGTGGGGTCAAGAGTAGCCGAGACACTCTGCACTTTCTCCCCTCTGCAACTCAGTAGTGACCTCTCCAGCTGAAAGAAGGGTGCTGTCAGGACTAGCTCCTCCAAGGCAAGTCACCAGCCTGTCTCTCCTCAACCCCCAAAAGCAAGACTTCAGAAATGCTTCAAGTCATCCTGGGGCCCGTGGGACTTGCAGTCTCCTCGTTGCCTTATGTCTTGTTTTTGTCTATACCAGATTATTTTCTGCTGTAGCATACATTCATCACTGAACCAAAGGACTTAGAGGGTTTATTGTGGTCTGGGCTTTGGGCTTTTTTCTTTTTTTTTTTTTTAAATCCAGTTCATATTCAGTATCACTCCAATTACGGAAATGAAGAACATTTTTAAAACAATAAGTGATGACTTCCTGTACAAACAATATCAACTTTCCTGATTCGGATTCTGTGTTTGTAAATAGCAACTATTTGTTCTCATCTGCAGCATGCTAAGACATGGGAAACAGGCACCTTGGTGATCCACATGGAGCTAATATGGGAAATGGACTGACACAATGTCCTGTCACAGGAAACAATACAAAACTAGGAGGGACCCAAATTTCACAAATGTTTATTTCCTAAACACCCACAAATTAATGCAAAGTAAAACTAAACTCAGGAAAGAGAGGCTTTGCAGAGGATTTTGTTACCTTCGTCTCAACCCCACTTGAGCTAGGTAATAGAATTTGATGCCTGTTCACAGAAACAGTGACTTGTATTAAGAGACAGGTAGAAAAGAGATCGAGATAATGAGATAACACAGAGAAAGAAAATACTTTTTCTAACTCTACACTTATCAGAAAGGGTGAGTTTTGGTACTCAGCATCTTGTTTCCTTCTAACTTACTTGACAATTCTTTCTGAAACTGTAAAATTTTGGAAGACTAATAAACCTTCCTCCACCTTAGGGAAGAGACACAATTAACACTTTGATGTTAAGAAACTTGTTTTCAATCAAAATTATTGTCAAATTCAGAAAAATTAACATGCCAGAGAGGTCTAAGGGTGCTACAAGTTTCTTCTTTAAACATTTTACTACTTTTTTGGCAATTAACATAGGAGGCGTTATAAAATCTAACCATCTAGATCTAGCAATGGTGATATCGAGATTTATGACTGATTGTCCTTGAAAAGCCAACAAAATCAAGACACTTAGGCAGCCTTCTTTTAACAATTAGAGGAGACAGAAGGACAGGGATTGGTGTGGGACTGTCCTAAAACAATTTCTGCAATGATGCATTTCTCTCCCATCACCATGTGAATTCTGCAGATAACCTTGGTTTACAATCATCTGATTGAAGGTCCCTTTCTGCAAGCAAGCCACATACAAGTTGGGAAACCATGAAGAGTTAGAAAGACTGGTTGTGTCCCTCATTTATAAAAATTTAGGATCCAGAAAAAATAACTCATCAGACAGGCAAGAGACCAAGAGAGTGCAAAGGCATCTCTTGTATCGTAAAGTCAGTTCAGCAGAGAGGTCCTTCTCGTGTGGTGAATGAAGAGGCCTCAGACAGGGATGGCATCCAAGGTGGGAGGTTCAAGAAAATCCCATGATAGGAAACTTGCAAAAGGCATCCAAGGAAATTGTACATTTTCCTAGGCTCTGGCTGTTGGTCACTAAATGAATATCTTATTTTGGCTATTCTTCCACGGATGCGTCTGTTGTTGGATTTACAGAGAAATTATATTAAAAGAGCTGGGTGGTGAAAGCACTCAGCTGCATGTTTTAGATGAAGAAAAGCATAGCCAATAGTTCTCAATAAAGCACAGTAATGGGGAGAGCTATCTTATTTTCTGTCAGTGTAGTGAGAGATCCACTTCATTCTGCATTTTCACAGTGCCAGTCTCACTCTTCATGTCACAAAATGAAAACAAAGGATAATCCACAGTGATGTGAACTCATTAGATGCAGTAGACCCAGAATTTGGAAAACTTCCAGTTGCACATTCTCTGTAATATGGGCTTTCAAAATCTGTGAGTCCTGAAATACTGCAGTAATCTATTAATTTTGCTCTGTAAAGATAAGGAAAAGCTAAAGTATTAATTAAATCCCTAATGTGTCTATAATTTGTTCTTATTGTTGTGTCTATTGTTGTTGAGACTCTTCTCAGAAACGTCTGATTAATACCCTGGAAGGAAACAGGATCAGAATTTTTTTTTTTCTTTTATAGTCTAACTGACCTAATTCCAGCACTTCCCATACATTACACAATACTTGTTTGCTAAACACAACTCTGTGCTTAATTTGATTCCATTTATTCTAGATTTTTTCAATCTGTGTACATGGACTACAGAGGACATTTTTGAATATGACTTCACATGCAAATAGTAATTTTCTGCAGCATGAGGCAAGTCAATGATCTGGATAGACATCCTTCTGTTCCCTAGAAATCACATCACATTCAGTCATGTAGGATATGGTTTCTGATACACATTTCACATATTCTCTTGTAGTCTACTTCCATCTGGACTGCTGTTTACTCTAGGCAAGTGGTTGGATTGGGTCTTTTTCTTGCTTCATTTTCTTCCTGACAGATAAAAGACTATCATTTGTATTTACAAAAAAAAATAAAAATGAGAAAGCAAATTTTATACATTAATGGGTAAATTAACATTTTGCAAGGCTGAAAACATCATTCAAAACTCAGCCCAGCTAAACTACCTTACTTTTCCACTTTGCTGTATTGAAGCGCAAGTACCAAGAAGTGTTAAAAAATCTTAATCTTACCATTAATAAATACATAGACTGTAGATTCCTTCTTCTTTTTTGCTGGACTTGTTGGGTATTTGCAGCTATAATTTCCAGTGTCACTTGCTTGAGTTCTGCTCAAGGTCAGACTGCTGCAGGACTGCTTCCCATTCCTTCCACAGGCATATTTAATTACTTTCAGCCTTTTGCTATCCTTGCTAAGAGTTTCAGGCAAAGACCATGAATGAACCATTTCCCCCCTGCAAATACAGATAAGGAAGCAGAAACAATTATGTTGGGCTGCAATTATATAGCTCCAGTTCCCAAGCTTTCTTTTTTATTATATCAGGCTATTTATGGGGTTCTCTTTTATCTTGTTTTCCAAAAACAACAACAGAAACAACAAAGAACTATTAAAACAATTGCCATTGAAGTTCACTCCCCACCTTTCCCCACAACATAAGGTTTAATTTTTTTTCTAATTTCAGTTACAAAAAAAAGAAAGTGTCAGGTGTATGAAGTCCCTGCCAAATTATCATAATCCAACTCAGCTGGTTACCTGCAGGTGAGATTTAAAGTCTGCCCAGCTTGAACAACATGCTGTATGCCATTTATACTCAGCTCAGGAACTTTTAGTTTTGATCCTGAACTAGATCCTAGAAAAAAAAAGAAAAAAACAAAATATTAGCAAAGATAAATAATTCTGCTTCCTGTACACTCACATTAATGCTGTTATACTGGAAAGGAAAAGAAAAGAAAACTGTGCCTCTCTCACCACACATACTCTCTTCCTTTAAGCAAAGTCCTGTTGCCCTGACTCAGGACTCAAATAACCTTTCAGCAGCATTACTCAGGAAAGAAAATGGAATTGAAAGCTATCAGTCAATGACTTTGCTCTCAAATTTTTCACTGAACATACCATGAAGAAACTTTGAGGACCTCATGGCTCCACATCTAACCAAGGAAGTGTGCCCCCAAGCACCACTGGCTGCATTTCCTCAGGAAACACAGCCGTGGCAGCCCCTTCAATGGGAAGGGTAAAAGTCAGCCACTCCCATGGCAAGAGCCATGTACTGACTTCTAAGATACCGAAATCCCACTCAAACAACTTGCTGCAAAGCTGGAACTGATGTGGAAGGAGTGAAAGGGCGTTAAGGATCTTCCCTTCCTGACTGAATGTCGCATCACTGTTACCTATGGTCCCTGCCAGCTGCGAGCTTCCTGTCAATGAAGTAGTGTCAAAAGGTAGAGCTTCACAGTAAGTTTTGAGAACAAGATCAAGATAACTTCCAAACCAGGTTTGCTGCCTATTTGATAAAGCAAGTATGCTGCTGTGGCCAGACCATTCTGGCATGGGTGAAACCCTCGGTGTCAGTATAGCACAAGGTGGCTCAGGACACTTGAAAACATCCAGGTGGGCTTTGCAAAGGCCAAAATTATCCTTACCCTATAATAAGTTATGGCCACAAAAGCTTTCATGGCAAGCTGACAGAAGAGCATGCCTTAGGGAAGAAGCAGTTCTTGATCCATCCCATTGCCTTTGCACTGACAGCAAAATGTTCCAAAAGCTGGGAACATAATGTAAAAATATTTCAAAACAGTTAAAAGTTGAAAACCAGTTGTAGTCTAATCGGGACACAAGCGTAATTTGTAAAGATTTCAGTGCTGAGAGAGAGCAACAGTGACTACCCCAAACCACTTTACTCCAAGAGGAGATATTACTTTGTCAACATATGTAAAAAAAATCTCAGAGTCAAGGGTAATGCAGATTTTTCTTCTAGAACTCAGTCAAGTACAGTTTTAGCTTAGCTATTTTAAGTCCTTCCAAGAGGTCCCTGCCACAGCCAAGTAGGAACAGCTGTATGCACCAAACATAGTAGAAATACATAAACCTTACTTGGGGCTACATATCACCCATCAGAAACACCTCCCTCTTTTGTTGACTAGAGAAGGAACTTTTGGACACCAGTTCTTGCTGAGCTTGCTGACTAAAATTTGGATGCGTAAACACATCAAAGTCAATGGCTGCTCCAAATTCAGGAGCTTTCTTTTCAGCCATGTACATCTTATTTAGATGTGGCTCCAGTAGTTTTCCAATACATTCTATCATCTGTGCCAATTCAAAACAAGATTTAAAGGCTGCACTTGAACATAGATGTAAACAAAATTGTGGCTCACTTGCACAAGCTGCCAGCAAGGGCATAATAACTTTTAAGAATAAAGAGGTCTTCTGGACTGCACCAGAATAACACCATAGATTTGAATGGGAGACTGTACATAAACACAGACTTCCCCTGAGATTTGTCTAGGCAATCATATTTCTAACTACAAATTAATATATTCTGCCAGCTGGTAAGAGAGGAGAAAAATGGTGCAGCAAATCTTTGAAAAAGTAATTGTTATGTGCTATGCATTGCAAGCATACATTTTTCACACCTGCTTTAGGGATCTCAACCCTGAAGGGCTCGTTCCCGCAGAGCACACTCTGTGCTTTTATGGGATAGTCTGCCATAGATGCTCACAGTCCATGAGTCTTCTCATTCACCATTCTGAAACTATGTCTCTGAGGCTAATTACTGAGAAATTGAGATAAGATGTTACAACAGCCTAGGCAGCTTCTTGGAGAGCAATCCAGGCACTCTTGTTGAGAGGGTTTGTCAACATCCTCCAGCTAAACAATCTGATGGCTCTGTGAAACTCCCACATTCCCTCATTTCATTTGCATTCCTCTTGTCATCCCAGAATTGAAGGGTCAGATGCTCTCCCAAGAAAGCAGAGTTTATATCCAGCTTTATGAATCTTGGTTTTCACTTTGGGGGAAACTTGACCTCAAGCTTCCCTGAACTGCTCCTTATTTGAGGCTATGGAAAAGCTGAAAATATGCAATAGTGTTTACAAGCAGTTCAGTATGTACGAAGAAATCAGTGATGGTCTGCCAGAGGAAACCATCAGGATCAAAGCACAGCTGCTAGAACTGCAACACTCAACCTAGTTGCTAGAGAGCAACATGTAGGTTGCTTCCTGTGTAAAACTGGTGGGAAAGTGGAAAAATCCATGTGAGTGTCAGGTGTTGACAACAAGACAGGAGAGCAAATCTGCAGTGCCTGGTCATGCCTGCGGTGCTGAGCGCTTGGCTTTGCTCAGCACTGGCACTGCACCATGCCCAGGAGCAAAGCCAGTCCTGCAGCAGCACCATGCCCACGTCTGACCCATGCTGAGACCAGGAGACCAGCCCTGGGAATGTGTGTGGGCTGCTGCTGTTTTCAAAGTCTGCCAAAGGTGACTAGCAAGAAACCATCATAAATGTTACAAGGCTTTTCCTCTTCATAACTTCATAATGATATAAACAAAGATGCAAAAACCTTAATATCTATCTTAAATGAAGCACGCAAAAGAAGGCAGTCTGGAAGCCTGTATGTCAGATCTGCTTCTGAGTTATTAAAATCAAAGAGAAAACGTAACAAAACCACCTACATTTTCACCCCATCTTGTAGGCAAGAAAGAAACCCAAATGTACTGGACACATACTCAAGGTTTTGCCCTTTTACACATTTTACATATATCTAAAAGACAGCACAGTATTTATTAATACTGTGTGTGGGATATTAAGGAGTGCTTACTGCTTGTCTAAATCTGCTCCCATTGACAAAAGCCAGCATCTCATCATTGATTTCAACTATATTTTAAGAACTTAACTCCAGTAGTTAATCATACTAACATTCAAGACCTAATGTCAATGTATTTGGGAAGAGATACAAGCCTGGTTATATATTCATTTATTTAGTTTTTCACTGGCAAAAAGCTGAGGTATTACTTCAAGCCAATGTTGTTGTTTTTACAAGTATGGGAGACAATGCTTTTACCAGCAAGATGCTATGTCTTGAAGAAAAATAGCTTTATTTGACATCCTATCTATTCATGGGTCATTAGCTTCCTTACGTTTTTAAATGCTTCAAAACTAATGCAGAGTACAAATGCAATAGAGTTTGACGTGTTTACCAGGAAAGAAAAAGGCAGGAGAATAGCAGGGAAATTCCTAGTGTCAATATTTAGAAGCAGATTATGCCTTCTATGTACCTTCTGTGGGCATTTTACTTGACACTGTCTTTTCTGAAGGGTCATGGCTCAACAGGACACATTCACTTATCATTGTGCCTGTCACTAAGCGACCATCAGCAGCCTACCCTCACACTGACCTACATTGAGGGGTGCAACTTCTTTTCATGTGACAACAAGAGAACTAATTAATCCTGATAACTGAGGAATCTCCTCCCATAGGGAAAGGGGTGATTTTTTCAGACGCGTTTTATTTGTTATGGAAGGCTTATTAGATACATGTGAAAGTCAGTCGATGGGGTTGCTTAATTAATGAGCAAACATTAATTTAGATTGAAAAAGCTAGCCATTCTTAGTAAAGTAAGAGGAGGATAAAGATTTTTTTTTTTAATGAAAGCAGAGAGAAATCTGTTATTTGCAAGGGGGAAATTAAAGAAAGTTTTTTCAATTAACTTCTGCCCCTCAAAAAAAGCTGATCCTCTTCCCAATTAAGTAAATAAAAATTTGAACTGTCTGATAACCAAAAAACTCTCTGATCACAAGTTGTGAAAAAAGATAAAATAAATGAACATGCATACATTTTTTCAATATGATATGTGTCCAGTCCTACAGACAAATGAGTAACCATACACACATGATGAACCTTCCACTGATTTCTGCTAAATCTTGGTTTCTCTTAAAAATGATAGATTTTCTGAACTCAAAAATGGGAGCATGGCCTGGGTTATTATTCCCATTCCAATTTTCCTAGTTTTTACCTTTAAATTTCTTTTCATACAGAGAGAATTTCTGCTACCTTTGACTAAAGAAAGGAAATCAAAAGCTAGCTTTAATACTTAGTTTAAAAAAATTACAATAATAGAAGTTATTGTAAATTTCCTTGAAGTTAATGGGTTTGATGACTTTCTAACATATTTCCCATATTTTGTGGCTGTGACTGTCTTCCAGCCACTCCTGTCATCCTCAACATGTTGACTAATCTTTTTTTCACCTGCACAATGAGAGGTTAAGGAGAATGATCAGTTTATCTTTGCGACTTCAGTGTGTACAAAGAATCTGACCTTCTGGGTTTAAAGTGCCATCTGTGGGCAATAAAGTTATCAATCATGAAGTAATTGTTTCAGTCACTGTTGGATTTTCACGTGTTTTACCCCTCATGAAACATAACTGAGCCTTTGAGGGTTTTACCGTCAAACAATTTCCTCCCCATCCAAACATTCAGCAAAAATGTACTTTGTAGAGGACACTCCTGCACTGGAAGGAGAGAGCAGGTTATTTCATAGCAGGGTCTCCACCTCTCTGTGCTGCTTAGAACATTGGTCATTCAGTTCAGATGCAGTCCAGGAATTTACTCTTGCGTATGAGCACTTCCCTATGAGTCATTCCACTGAAGGGAACAGGAATACCCACATGTGTACAACTAATAAGCAATTGCAGAATCCAGACAAAGTGTAAAGGGACACAGTAGTACCCAGAGAGTCAAACTTCAGTGCATTTCCATTGAAAATGAGCTGACTCTGACCTGCAGCAGCACCTTAACCAGAACACAGTTAGGTAACTTCAAACGGAGTATATGGCTTTACTCCATTTCATAAGAAAACCTGGGATATCAGTAGGGTTTTTTTATTTCAGAACTATTCTTGACAAGTTGTTGTATTACCATCTCTTTAAAAGGTTCTTTCATCCATTCTGTAAGTAAATATATTTCTTTTTGGTCAAGCAGTTGTACCTATCCATCACAATTGCAATTACATCGTTACACCAATTCACTCTATTAAAGAAGAAACGGGTATATATAGAGAAAAAAACCTCATGGTCAACTCTTAAGAGACACTTAAAGTTTCAATTTACATCTGACCATATGAAGAAGTCCTGACCAACAGGTCCTTTTAGTTTAATCAACACTGCGATTCTCTTCAGCATTAATACTTGCTTTTATAAAGACAGGAGAAATTTTAGGGAAAGTTGTCTCAAAACTTGCATGGTCAATTGAAAAGATTTTTTGTTTTCCTGTTCTTTGTGTAACTCTCTGGCCTGGTCCTGCTGCAGGACTAGAGGGAGAAGGGAGCACCCTGGATAATAAAGGTTTCTACTTCTGTGAGTGCTGGTGACTAGGAAGAACTGCTGCTGGAAGGAGACACTCTTCTATCCCCATGGCATCAATAGCCCCCATCTCATCTGTTACCTGGGCTTCTGATGCTCATGTACAAGCAAAGAAGGCAGCACAGCCTGGTTCCTGCTCCCAGGGGTAAAAGCATGTTCTCCATTGCCTGTATTTAGAAACAGTCTCCAGAAAAGACCTACAGTGCCAAACCATGAGCCACTCTGAGACTCAAAGTGGTATCTCCAGGTCTTTCAGATCCCATCTAAGTCCCCATTCTAAAGGAAACCTCACAGTCATTTAATTTCACAGCGCTTCTCTGAAGTAAATCCAGACTTCACACCTGAACCCTGCAGAAGAGAGAGTAGGGCAGCTTAACTGTGAGGGAGTAAGGAGGTGTGACTTTGTCCCAGTGGTGCAGATGAGCAAACTCATGATCTGAAGCAGCAAAATGTAACCACTACTTCTACCAAAGCAGAACTTTGCAGGTCAATTAAGAGCCATGGGGATTTACAAGTGTTAACAGATACAGGTCCCTGGACTCAGAGGTATTTTTGCACTTGTTTCCTGTTGTTTCCTGTGCAAAGAGAGGCACCATGTGTGCTGGTACATAGCTGGCAGACAGAAACACCCTCAGGGTAGAAGCAACAGCTCAAGTTGTATCACCCCTTAACAGGGCCATCACTTGCAGATATCTCTGTGGTGACTGAAACTTTCTTCTCTTTTGCATTTAAGACCAAGAAAACAATTGGATGTTATTTACTTACTAAGTACACATAGAGGCACAAAAATTATCAATTCACTGGTTCATCCCTTTCAGGTCCAAAAGAGGCAATCCATTCATCTAGTCTGGTATTTTGCAACACATGCCAAGTGATTTCTGGATCAAATGCTTAAGTTTGATCAATCTCAATTATAATTAAAGAATATAAAGTACCATTTTGATGTAAAAGCCAGCCAAATAAAAAAGGGGTAGGATAGTGGATGGCAAAGCTGGGCTGTGCTATGATACACACCATAGTAGAGCCTGAACAGCATAAGGCTGGTGACAGTAAATTAAATAAGTTCTGGGCAGACTAAAAGCCTTGACCATGACTCCATGCTGTGGAACTAAAATCAGTCAGTAGGGAAAATGGATGTGCAACCTAAAACAGGTCTTCGCAAGCATAGAAAGGTATTTGAACAAGAGTGTTGCTTCCTTTTTAGTTCTAGATCAGAGCAAGTTATAATTTATTTACTCTCTGTATGTATTTGCTGTTCTTAGATAAGTATACACATACTCATATAAATGTTATAGAGCCAAAGCAAAGCACCCAGTTGCTAAAAATAATGCAGTAGTTCTAATAATACTTCGTTAACTCTTCTGAGCTGTACACGCTGTCATGCCAATATGGCCAATAGCTGCAAATGTAAACAAATACGTATTTCCCCAATAACTACCAAACATCTTGCCAGTATTTGCCCTAGCTAAGTCAGGCAGGTTGTATAGAACAATGTGGTAAAGCCTTTCTAATAAAGAGCAGGGAGGGATTGCTAATTTAAAGGTTTAGGTGTAGAAATTAAACAAACTGAAACCTCAGTCAGTTACTTGATATAAATCTCATTCCAATTACTACCAATTGAAGTTGTTGACATTTCCCATCATACCTGGGCAACCAAGGCCAAGCAGTTCCATGTTCTGTGCCCCACAAGACCTAGCTGAAGACACTTGCTTCACCAGCTCATCAGAAGTTTGTGCCTTGTTTGCCCTAAACTCACCAGGTAATTTCCATGCATGAGCACAGGCACTTTATATAATGCCAATGAAAAGTAAATTGAAATATTTAACAGCCATAGATCTGAGAGATAAACAGTCTTGGTTTCCTGTTGTATCCATCAAGTTTTAATATCTCTAGAAATACAAAAAAACATCTTGGCCAATATCTAGCCTGATGAAGGTGCTCATTTCATGAGCTATACAAGGAGGACATATTTATAGAGAAGAAATAAACCATAAGCCATAACCACAAAATTTTTCTTTCTCATTGAGCATATGGAATTGAAAATAGATATCCAAATGCACAGTCTGACACCTCACTTGAGGTGAACCCTTGTGGGACCACTTTGGTAAACCACACCCAGAAGGCAAAATACGCACATATATGTGATGTGCATTGAGAAAAGAAGATGTATCTTTTTGTATTTATCAGATACAGTTCTATCTGCCTTAGTCTGGTCTTCAGTCCAGGTAGGTGAATGCCCAGCTTAAAAACAAAACAAAACAGCTGAGGCTGGTAATACCAGAGCTAGACTATAGCAACACTCACAGCCACATTCATCACAAATCCATGTGGTTTCCATACCCCTCCACCTTGATGTGCCTGTCCTGGCCCCTGCATGGAGATCTCGCTCAGACCACTCAGATGAGAAGTGGTTGTGACTCCGTCATCCACCCCGCCAAAGGGATGCCATGCGATCAGCCAGTGGCACTCACCCAGAAGTGTCATTTTGTGCCTCCACACATGATTCAACCTGTGCTGTTTACACAGTGAGGAGAGCCCCAACCAGACTATGTCTGTGGGTCATCAGATCTACCTACTGACATGTGTCAGCAACCATGGTGCCTCCGCTCTAATCCCACTGTGACAGATCCTAGCACATTACCATCAGTTCAGTATTTTTCAGAAAAGTTTATCCCATTAGTAAGTGAGTAGAAAAGTATTGATATGGTATAAACAGGAAGCAAGTACGCTAAAATTGACACTAAAACAATTTCTAATTCCTAGGAATTTAGAGTAATGGTGTACATTTTCTTGGCCAAACTAAATTCCTTTACCAGTTTGATACTTAAAATTTGTAACAGATTACCTGTCAGGACAAACAAAGCAATATAGTAGAACTGAATTGGAAGACTTTCATAAAGACAGACAAACTGCCAACCTGCCAGGAATCTACCTGCTCAGCCAGCACCACCCACTCATCTGGGGCAGTAGTAATCACTAAGCTGTAAGCACAGAAACAAATTAGGAGCTATGTAAAAGAAAATGTGAAGCAAAGTTGAAGGAGTTATACTTTGCTGAAGGCTACTGGTTATTAATTCCAAAGCTCCATTGTTACAGCTGAACTGTCCTGTAGTGCTCCAAGACAAAATGAAAAGAAAGGAACCACTTTCCATCCACCCCACTTAAACCCATAAAGCAGAGCTGTAAGTAAAGTCCCCAGGTTCAAAACAAGAGAAGGTGAATAATGCAGCACTTCACTTTAAAATAGAGAGGTGAGAAGAACTGTCTGCAGAAAGGAGCCTTGCAATGGCTTAGGAGCAAAACCCACTTTGCTGTCAAATGACATCTAAAGCACCAAGTCTGAGGAGGTAGATGCACATGCAGAAATCTTCTGGCAAGATTGCCTATGGCTCAATTACACTGGGAAACGATTATCATTAATACTTATAAAATAGATTAGGATGATTGTCAATTGCAGCACTGCATGAGACAAAGAATGGTGCCCTAAACACTTTCATCACAACAGAACAAGAAAGTTCTCTGAATTATACAGTTTAATGTGATTTATTTCCACTATGTAATATCCACTTACATAAATAACTAAATTTTAGTTTCCTTGACCCTCAATCTCATGGTTTCTTATGAAATAATATTGGATTTTAGATCACAGTAGGAAAAAAAAAAAGTTCCCTCTTGAGAATTTTATCAAATAACTGCTTCTTGTAAGGCTTCTTCAACCTTTCTTGAAGATCAGATGCTGGACACCACTAAAGACATGACATGAAGCTAAAAAAGCCCTTGTCTGATCCAGGATGGCAACACTCACGCTTCTGTTAACATTAGTCTATGGTGATCCTGATGAGAGGTTTTTCCATAGAGGAATGACAATGGGAACAAAAGGGGTGAATTCCTTCACTCTGTGTCAAGGAAGAATCCCACAGGAAGGACGCTTAAGTGAGCTATGTGAAATTGTGAAATTCCATTCATGAAATGCCCTCACACTCATCCCTTCTCGCTCCCCACGCACTAAGCAGGGGGTCTGTTCCCAGAGCACAGGCTTCCTGAGAGAACATCTGAGGAGCAGAGACATCTGCTCACAGGTCCCTGGCTCCCAAGGGCCACTGTGCCCTGCCTGCTTCGCCCGCTTCCAGGCATGGAGTGGAAATAATGGCACCGCATTGCCACAGCATCTTCAACCCACTGAAGTCCTCGAAAGAGCTGCCTTGTAGCCCCCTGCCTATCCTTCAGCTGCTCCAACACCAAAGAGAACCTTGTTCCAAGGCCATAGCTCCAAAAGAAGGAATACAACTTAAAAAGAAGCTGTATTGCTCAAGTGCTTAGTGCCACAGACCAGTGACTGCTGGGAAAGCAGCCCCACCACCCAGAAAAGTCATGCCAAAAGAAATTGGTGTCAAGAACATCACACTGATTTATGCTCTAAGTATGCTACAGGTGTGACTTGACATTGTGGATATGGATTTCAGTAACGAAAAATCAACTGTGATTTGAGGGGAAGACAACAGAGAAAAATCAGCTCACCACAAACATGAACCCTTTTCTTCAACATTAACACAAGAAAAACCAAAGTCCAAGAAAGATGATTAATGACTCTATTAACTATTGCACAAACATCTATAATGGTCTTGAATACACTGATGCACCACAAGATAAATCATCCTCCTCTTCATCATTAGTCTGGCACATCTGCACTCACTGTGCCACACCAAAAACACCCCAAAATGCAAACATGACTTAATGCAGAAGAAACAGTCATCCACATTCCCTGTCCAAATTTCTCCATACCTCTCAATGGCTCAAGACATAAGTTTCAGACAAAAGTACCTCTGAAATCTCTGGTTTCAACTCTCTTTGCCATCACAGTTGGTTTCTCAATCTGTTAGCACTTTGCTTAGTTCCATCACAAATTCATTCTGCTGGTCACAAAGGCATGATATTATGCCATGCCTGGCCTTGGAGAGAGCACTGATGACTGCATTTTCACTTTTCCAACTCCTGCTTGCCTCATAGTTCTTTATTTTAAGCATCAGGATTTATGCAATACTGATCTCCAGCTGCAGGGGAATGAAACCGAACTTCTGCATCTCAGTAAGTGGAAACTGGGAGTCTTCCTGATGATCACTGGACCAGTTTTAGGATAAGCAGTTCCCCATGATGGAGCAAGATGTCAGACTATTCCCAGCTTAGGATGCTTGGGAAAGGTTACTTCTCAGTTGCAAGAATATGTGCAGTAAGGATGCATCACAAGGACAGAGAGAAGAGCCTGGTTCTGTCTGTGGGTAGAATTCATGCTCAAATATATACAGAAATGTTTTTCTACATTCTCACTAATATTGGTAGATTGGAAAAAAGAGACTACTGGGGGCAGGGATGAGATCTAAAGATGAAGCATGCTGTTTTAGGGAGTGGTTTGCTTCTTGAAGTTCTCACGCCAACAGGAGAGACTTTCCTCCAAGAAAAGGGGTGACTGTGACTTGGCATTTCATGCAAAACCTGCTCTTGCAGCAGTCTTGATTTCCATTCCCTCTGGGCCTGCAGCAGGAAGTCCCAAACCCTGACTCTGGGGGATTCAAAGGAACAAATTTGCTACTGAAGTCCCACCACAGCCACTCTGGACACAGACTTTTGAAACACCAAACCTTAACCCTCATCTGCTGAATTTCTTCTTTTCCCAATCTCAGCTGGACATGAAAACTAGCAAGCTGATAAACAGTGTGCTGGAAGTTTCCAAACCACTTTAAAGTGTAAGGACTTATCAACGGTCCTGCAAATCTGGACAATTTCCTTTTGTCCTATACACCCACACAGTGTAACAGGCAACTGGTTTCAGTCTTGAAAGCATCTGACAAAAAATAGACATCTTGTTTGTTATTGTTTGTTATTATTTGGATGTAAAAAAAACCCAAAACCCAACTCCACCAGAAAACCTCTCAATTCTCCTCAAAGACAAATTTCTAGGGTTCTAAACATTTTGGGTGTTTCTGGATATGAAGATCTTTACTACAGCACAGGGCAAGACTTGATTTCATCCAACACAAACTATAAATCTAGAAGATGCTAGCCCAGCCCAGAGGAGCTGCTCCTGACTTACATCAGTTGCTCCAGACTTACACCAGCTGTAAGAGAATGAAATCTAGCTTTGTGTGGAGTGCATGGGAAAAACACCTGTCTGGAAAAAAACATCAGTCAGCTGTGTAAGTGATTTTCTTTAGCTGTGTCAGAAAGTTTGATGCTTTAACCCCCATACACACATTTGTTTTTAAATCTCTGCTATATAGCAGTGCCTAAGTCTTCTCATTTATGTGAATACAGTTTGGAATTTTTTAGGGAGCCCTGTTTCTATGAAGGTCAAGAAGAAGTGGGAAAGCCAGTTTTTCTCAGCTTTGTTAATAACTCCAGCCCTAATCCCAAACTGGACCATTCTGTCTGTGTCATCGCTTCAGCAAGTATTCAAATCAAATTGAAACTTTAACATATGACTTTCAGTCTGAACAGCACTTTCAGAGAAGTCAGGTTAGTTATTGCAAGAAATTAACCTCAGCAATGATTAAATTTAACCTGGAATTTCTTCCTTCATTTTTTCCAGCTAGCCATGAAATTAAAAAATCCACTGGGGATTTTGATGATCTAGTTCCAACTGAAATAACTGAGATCTTACAGTGCTGTTCACAGGTAAAACTATACTAGAACCTATTTACCTTCTAGTTGTAAATTGTGAGGTACCACTTCTGTGTGGAAAGCCAGAAATACAGATGGAAATACAGCTAAACCATCAGTTTATGTTTCTGGAAACCTGGTTCATAAGCCTTAATCCAGGCTTCAGAGTTTGATGTTTTCAAGGTTTAAACACAGTACTTCATAATCCCAAATGCTAGTGATTAGAATTATAGGAATACAAAGTTGAGGACTGGCAGATTGAACTCAATCTCATAATTGAACAACAACCTCTCAATTGAACAGCTACCACATATTCATGTTGACCATTATGAGTACAGTCATTAGCAAGCATATACAATACAGTTTGTGAAATAAATAATTATAAGATATAAAGAAAACATATGTGAGTATTATGCAAAACCTAGAAAAAAGCGTTGTTCTTTCCCAAGTTAACGAAAATATACATGTGCACAGGAGAGCTGAAGTGCCCAACTTCATCTCACATGTCAAATTAATTTAATCTTCTTAATCTCATTTTTCAAATGGGGACTCTCAAGGCTTGTAGGTTGCTTGTTGCTTTGGGGAATTTTAAATTATTAAGTAGACTTATATGAGCTGAAAGACCTCCTTCTGTCTCCTCCTTGTGGAGGTCTTTCTAGGTTCTTTCTGAACCACTGACTATTTCCAAGAATCTCCTCTAGAAACTGTCAGTAAATGGAAGCTCAGCAGGCACCTGAAGAGACTGAATTACCAGAGGGGACCAGTGACAAATTGAATTTCATCAAGAGCACTGGAAACTGAGAAGTCCTGGGCAGCCTGAGTAAGAAATGTAGGTAAAGAATCATTGAAGGAGGGTGAAATTGGAAAAGCACAGAGAGATGTACAGTACAAAACATCCAATCACTCCAACAAAAACTTTCAAACTCTCCATGCAAACACAACTATGGAGAGTTCTGACAATGGCCCAGGGGAAGCATGATCAACCTATTTGAGATGTCCAAACAAAGCTGAGCAAGAATGCTTTCCTAGAAGCCAAAAAAAAAAGGCAAGAAAGACAATCAGTCTGAAAACATTTAAATTCTGATTTGAGCACAATATCTTGTACATGAGGAGGATGGGAATTTCCAGCAAAATGGTTTTAAGGGCACTCAGCCAAACTAGAGAAGCAGCTTTCCAATGCCTACAGTACCTGAGCCAACCATGGGGATGTTTGTCCCCAGCACCCAGGTTGTCCCCTAAGCGAACCAAGCTTTTCCCACTGGGATTGGTCGAGGGTGCACATGAACAGGAAGGTGAACCAGGGTCTTTCTCACAGCCCCTGGCTCACAGAGTCCACCCTCTCCCTGGGCAGTGGGCTTGCCATGATCTACACAATGGAAAACCTTTCCGACAGGAAAGAGGAAGCCAGTCCCCCAGCGGAGCTGGTCACTGCAGGAGCCCATGTAGGAGCAGGACGCCGAAGTTCAAACTCAAGCTGTGAAGGAAGCCTGGCAAGGATCTGAATCCACATTTCCTGTATCTAGGGTGGGTGTCCCATGCCTGTGCCTATTTCATAGGGCATAAGAACCTCCTAGGCAGAGACAAATAATGTGGGGAAATTAGCACTTTCCTGGGGAAAAGAAAGAGGAAAAAAAAAAAAAAAGGAGAAGAATACCTATGTATCTGTATCAAAGCTGATGAATCAGCACTTCCCGAGCAGGAAAACGTCTCGTCGGAGCGGCCCCGCCAGCTCTCATCCCGGGCAGCCTCAGGCAGCGGGACCGCTCGCTTGGGCTCAGCGGCGCGGAGCTGAGCGAGCCCCCGGCCACCCTCTGTCCCGCGAGGAGCTCGGCTTTTCGCTTCCCCACCTGGGGTTTGCTCTCGGTCCTAGCCGGCCGCCGGTCCCTTTCTGCCGGGCGCCGTCCCCGCGGGAGTGGCGGTGCGCGCTGCCCCGGGGCGGGACACGGGAGCCCGTGCGCGGACAGACTGCGGGACCGCCGGTCCGCCCCTCTCCGCGGGGCATCCCCGCAGGTCTGCGGCCCTGCCGAGCCATGAGTCCCCGCGGGACCGGCCTTTGCCCGGCCACCAAGCAGCCCTGCTCTCAGGTGACCAGCCACGCAACGCTGGGACGCACTGCCCACCCATCGCGGCTCTCCGGCCCACGGGGACTGTCTCTTAGCTCAAAGTAAAATAAAACTCAGTTAAGAACATCAACTCTGCAACGATCCATCCCCATCATTGCGGGATGCAGGCACCGGAGAGCAGCTTCATCCCACTCTCCAGTAAGACCCGGCGGGAGCGCCACCGGCGTTCCGCCGACCTGCTCGGGCAGGAGGCAGTAGGACCTCGATTTTTGCCAAGGAAAGGTACACCTTTGCCGCTTCATGGGCAGAGCTGGGACACTTGAAAACCAAGTGCGGAGGAAAGAAGCGTACCCTGCAGCCAAGGCGTGCTCTCTTTCCGTGATGCACCCTTTCGGACAACTCCCGATGATGTACGGCGGTCCCCTGTACCCGGGAGAGGCTCTCCTCTACGCCACCACTGCTTTGCTTGGAGGAGGAGAGGCACCTCTGCTCCGTACAGCCGGACCCTCCGGGGAGCTGCTCCCGGGGCACGCTGATGGGGATCCGGAGCATAACGACCGCTCGGGATGTGGCCTTTCTTCGCTCCCTGGAAAGCAGGGATCACTTCCCCTACCCTGCCCAGAGGAGAGGGGCCACGGGGAGGCAGGTGCCCTCCGGCTCCAGCCGACAAGCGGGGTGCTGCGGGACCGGTCAGGGGCGCGGGAGGCGCAGCAGACGAGGTACATCCCTGGGGCCCCGTCGCGGAGAGCTCGGCGCGGCACGGGGTCTGACTGGGACAGCGCGTACCGGCGGTCCCTTACCTGCGAGCAGGAGGGCGGCTCCCAGCAGCACGGTCCCTGAGAGCAGCTGGCGGGGCATGGTCTTGCCTGCGGGAACGCAGGGCTTTCTCCCTGCCGACGGCGGCGAGGCAGGGGCAGAGGCGCCGGCTGGGCTCCGACGGGCTATCCTCGGTCCCGGGCGCTTCCCGAGGTGGCGGAGATAATGGCAAAGCGAGGCGCGGAATCCGCATCCAGCAGCCCCCGAGTCCTGCCCACCCGCCCGCCCCGACCCGACCTGCGGAAACGGAGAATCCGCCGCGGGCCGCCCTGCCAGCTTCACCTCCCGCGGGCATCAGATACCCGCCAGCCCCAGCCTCGCTGATTTATAACTTCTCCACCCCTCGCTGCGCACCCCTCCACCCCCCCCCGCCCACATCCTCCGCCGGGAGCACGCCCTCCCCGGGACGCGTCCCCAGCCCGCCCGCCCGCCCGCCCGTCGGCGGGCACGGTGTCACTGCCCCGCGGGTCTCCCGCTGCCGGCCGCCCCCGGTCCCCAGGGAACCCGGCCGTGCCGTCCCGCCGGAGCCCGGCCCTGGGCTGCTTCCAGCCGCCGCCGCCGCAGCGCTGCCGGGCCGGGCAGCGGGACTCGTCGCTCCAACGCCGCCCTGGGAAGGGCGTGCAGCGGATTTGAGAATCCTGGACCAAATGCTGAGCGATGGGGTCCCCGTCCCGGTCCCCTCGCCGGCTCCGCAGGAAAACCTCGACAGCTCCGCGTCCCGTCACCAGCTGCTGAGCCGGGTGCCAGGTCGGGCCGGGACCATTTACAGCCGTTCCCCGGCTGACGGGAGAGATGCCCGGAGCGCCCAAAAGCGCTGCCCGTGCCCCAGGGGCCCGGGCCTCCGCTCCCCGTCTTCCCTGGGGAGAGGGAGCAGCGGGGCAGACCGCCTGGCCCAGACCAGAGCGGGTCCCTAGCGAGCAGCACAGAGAGCGCTCAGAGCAGGGAAGCCAGGAAGGGGCAGCACTGGCTAAGGATGCTTAGAGAGTCTGCCCTGCCAGCTCTCCTACTGGCCTTACTGACTCTGTGACATCCAGGGCAGGGCTGGAAATATATTTCTCCCCCCCATACACATACCTCATATTTCCCACACGTTTTATTTTATGAAAGATCGGCCCATGACAGCAAAACTCAAGCCCTGTGTTCCCATTTTTCCCCATGTAGCCAGAGAAAGCCTGTTGCATGAGTCAGGTCTTCAGTTTGACCCAATGTGGCCTTTCCTATATTTTTATGCTATGAAATTAGTCACAAGTCTGCATGGGGCAGGTAAGTGTGATCATCCCCCTCTTAGAGAGAAGGAAACGGAGGCGCACAGAGGTTAGGCAGCTAGTCCAAGGTCATAGGAAGCTGGTGACAGGAGACACAAATAGAACTCAGACCTCCCATGTCCCACCAGACCATCCTGTGCAAGAAAAAAAAAAAAAAAGAAGTTGATGTTGTTTTTAACTTGAGTACTGTTTAGCTTTAAAGTTTAAAGTCTGTGAGAATATTTCCTGCACGCGTCTGTTTGACTCCTATTCATAAATTACACCCTAAGCTACAAATTTAAGTCTGCATTTTCCAATCTTCCTGCCCCCAGCTGAGACCTTGAAAATAAAATAGCTATGGATACCTTCCCCCTCAGCTGCTCACACCATGGGGGGAAGAACCCAGGGGTTTCTTTCCCGAAGAGGATGACTCACACGAAGTCACCTCCTCCACTGGAGAGGATAGCAGCTGGGAAAACAGTCAGCCAGGGAGAGCAGACCAACAAGGATGGGGACACTGAGCATCCTGACAGCTTAGACCCCCGAGGAGCAAGGGCCCCCAATGGAAAGACCTCAGGGAACAGTTTGTGCCTGCCTTTGGCCAACCCAGTGCTGAGTACGTGCTGAGCCTGAGATGATGCAAACCCAATCACAAGCTCAGCAGCCATGCCACAGCAGTCTCTCCCCATCCTCTTCACACCTCCTACATCACAGCTGCATTCAGTCGTGGCCCTCCAAAGACCACATTTCTTTGGCAAGTCACAGCTTCTTCCTTCTCCAACAGATGTCATCAGCTCCTGATCCACTCAAGTAGCTGAGGAGCAGGGAGGCCAGACCTGAAGATCTGCTCCTAATCTGCTTTCACTCTTTAAGGTTAAGGTCATGAAATGTGAAGACTGTAGAATGGAATGATCCTAGCAGTGAGATATGGGGAAGAAAGAAGAAACAGATATTCCCATAAAGCAGAAGGAAGGTACAGTAGGAACCTTGTGCCTGGAACTGGACAATCTAAACACCTAAACTGGAACATCTGGAGAGATAGACAATGCACATGTGAAGGGGAGAGCTGTGTGGAATATACTTGACTTTGTGTTTGGGTTTGTTTTGTGCACTACTACCATGCAATTCACAACACCCAGTAGGATGCAAACTACCTTTGAAGAGTAGTTTAGGTCATGTGCCTGGACAAACACTAAAGAGATTGCTACAGATCTGTCCCAGGCAAAAGTCTATCCTGCAGGCAATATGATCTCTTCATACCAGAATCCTAGGCCTTGGTTTGATCCTAAGTAGTGGGTGGCATATCTGAGGCCAAATTTATCATTGGAATTCAACCATTACTTAGTGAGGCAAACAGCTCTGGTACTAGCACATCTTACAGCAGAGCTGTGGAGAATAGGGTGAGTTTCTAGAGGCGGGGGAAACCCAGGAGAGGCCCACATGGAACTGACAGCTTGCACAAGAGAGGCTGACTCAGCATGGGACAGAGCCAGGAGCCCCCTGGGGAGCATGAATCTGGAGACATCCCACTCAACTGGAAGCTGGCTAATGTCCTTGGCTTCAAGGAGGGTAAGAAGGATGACCCTGATCACTACAGGTTCTGCTGGAGAGCAGTGCCACGGAAATGTCAGTGGCAAGTTGAATGTATGACCGCAGTGTGACTCATATTAGTGACTTGTATCAGTGAGTCCTGGCAACCAGGACGTCAAACATGTGCCTGGGAGGCACAGCATGGCCAGCCAACCTGGGGAGGGGATTGTCCCACTCTGCTCTGCACTGATGGGCCTCACCTCAAGTGCTGTGGGCAGTTTTGGGTGACACAATGTAAGAAGGACATCAAGCTATTACAGTATGTCCAGAGGAATGGGATCAAGATTGTGAATGTACTCAAGAGCAAGACTAAGGAGGAGGAGCTCAAGTGACTTGTTTGTACAGCCTAGAGAAAAGGAGAATGAGGGGAGACTTCATACTGGTCTATAGCTTCCTTACAAGGTGAAGAGGAGGGGCAGGAGCTTTTATCTTCCTTCTGGTGACCAGTGATAGGCCCCATGGGATCGTCACAGAGCTGTGTTGGCAGGTTTAGGTTGCTTATTAGGAAAAGGTTCTTCACTCAGAGTGTGACAGGGCACTGAAACAACTTCCCCACCGCACCAAGCCTGCCAGAGTTCAAGAAGTGCTTGAACAATGCTCTCAGGCGCATGGTGTGATTCTGGGGTATCCTGTGCAGGGCCAGGATTTGGACTTGATGATTCTTGTGGGTCCCTTCCAACTCAGAATATTCTATGATTTTATGTTTCTATGAATAATGGATACACAACAGTTGTTATGTTCCCTTCAGCTCTGAAATGTGGGAATTTTCATTTTTCTAGCATTTGTTAAAAATACTATTACCAAATACTAGGAAGGAAATCAGCCAAATTTAGCAGCTGAGAGTAAGCCCTCTGAAACATATCAGGCAAACATTTTGCAAGACTGATCATCTGCTCAATCTCCAGCACTACAGAAGCTGAAAAAGAGAGAGGAGAAACAGCCTTCACAGTAGACAACATTTGTTTTCAGTGTTCACTTGCAGCCCAGCAGTACCATATATTGTTGCATTTTACTCTGCTCTGCAGGAAGATCAGAGTATGGCTTTTGCTTGAACAACCAACACATCTGACACTAATGTCATCAAGCTGTCAGGCAGAAAAAGCACCAACTCTCCCATTTGCATCCCTTGCCCATTCCTGGCCAGTAAAGCTCATTGGAATAACAGAGAAAATTAGCAATAGGAAATCTGATTGAGAAGGTGGGTAATCAAGGCTCTCAGATCTTAGGTCCACGTTGAGCAGCAGACTAGCATGACAAAGGAACAGAGACATCACCCTGAGCATATTGCACTTTTCATAGCTGAGTGCTCAGCCAGCCCATTGCCTCTTGTCTGCTTTCTGTCTCTTGCATGTCTGGCTTCAGGAGTTAGATGGAGTGGCAACTCCCTCATGGATATGACTTAGTCAAGCCACTGGAACTCATTCTGAGGTTGTGGTTTCTACTCCCCAGTGGTAACAGGACACTTTGAACATCCTTGGTTAAGGCTTTAGCCAAGTCTTCTGGGAAGAATTGCTTGGACAGTTCCTGTGGACCTGGCAAAAATAAAGAGCCTGGAAAATCTCATTTACACCAGAAGTTGATACCCTCCCAATGTGACCTGGCTCTTTCTAGTCATGGCAACAATTCCTTATTTGCACCGGTGCTCAGAATAGTTCCTTGTGTCACTGGTTCCAATGTTCAGAGCATTATATAAAAGGTCACCACCAGCACCTGCAACAGCAGGTGCCTGCCCTCAGAAGACTGCATGGGTCAGAGTTACAGCTGAGGAACCTCATGATGTGTGTTTTACTCCCAGCAGAGAGGTAGACACCTCACAGGAACAGACTAGACTGTCTCTGAGATGTTTTCCAAGCTCTTGTCCTTGGGTGAGAGGGAAAGATGTCAAAGCAGAGCAGACTGGATCTCTCTCTGCAGATCTTCTGCAGAATCTGCATCTGCCAACTTAATTTGACTGGATGCTTCCAGGACTGAAAATTTAATCAAAGCAATATTTCAGCTGATCACCTGAAAACATTAAAATTTTTGCAGAACCAGTGTGAAGGGTTCCAACACTCCCTGTGTCCCATACTCCACCCCCATAGCCCCTTGTCACTTCCACTGGCAGAGCTGTTTCTGAGGCTCAATTTAAAGCAGTTTGGTGAAACAACCCAGGATGTAACTTGCTTACTTTCTTTGGAGAGTCACTTATAACCCAGATCATTCTACAGGTATGCAAGCATATCCATTCAATGGGAGATACAGTGACTGTGAGGACTAGAAGAGTATTATAAGTTTCTGTATTGATCTAGCCACTGGGGAGACTGTAACCTGGAGCAAGAAGTGGGGTGAGATGGGCTGGCTTACCTAAGACCTTCCTCTGACTCTTTTCCTCTCTCTTTTCAATTTCAATCACCATTACTTGGACATCCTCTGGCAGGAACAGAGTTCAAGAAGCACTCTATCAAGGAAATCTCATTTACCATCATCATTATCCTTAGTTTTCTCAAGGACTGTGGGAAGAAGAAGCTGAGACATATGTACTACACCTGTATTACGGTGTTTACCCAGACAGCTACTTATGCCTGCTCCCTGGGCACATGCATAGGTAAATGTGCGCAGAAACATAAATTACAGCTGTAGTGGTGCTTTCCCTCAGAAAGGCTGAGCTTTACCTTATGTTGTGTAGACTCTTAATTCTGTATCTGGTCAGTGTCTGTGGCAAAGACAACCAAAAGCTGCAGCAAAGAATTAGTTCTTGGAGGAGAACATCACTGCACTGCTGTCCATCATTCACTGAAAGGTATGATATCTCAGAGCAGAAATTGTGTCACATCTTCATACAAATTTCCCAGCTGCATCACAGTTAGGTTCATTTCTTAGGGCAGGCAAAGCAGGCAGCTGTCTAACCATGACAAGAAACTAGAGGCAATGGGAGCACATAATTTGATGCTGCTCATTTTTCATTGCAGTTAATTAACTGGCATGAGCAATTAATTAGGTTACCCGGTATTTTATTGGGAAGTTTGGAATACTTGGGCCTGGAGAGTATCCCCCTTACAGGATTTGCGGAGGCTGGAGCTCAGCTGGTTCAGTACAAGGTCACTGCTTTCACTGACAGTAGATGTGGAGCAAGTCAGAGGAGAGAGTCTGCCCATCCTATTCATTGGGAGCTGCTTTGAAACTGAGGTCAAACCGCTGATCTCTGCTTATGCTGCACCACAGCTCACACAGGTACATCTGTGTCCAGCCTTGTACCACCACTGTGGCCCTACTGGGCAATAACCAGACATGCTCTGACCCTGATCACTGTCTCTGGGCCTGATCCTGACCCAAACTTGCCATTCTGGCTACCTGCTGGTGTATCAGCTGCTGTTACCTGCCTGTTTAGTGCCCTTTGGCTCATTTGAGAATCAGTTGGCCCTCTGGTCCCTGGCACATCCAACATGATTTTGTTGGTCTTGTGTTGGTGATTTTGTCTCCTCTCCTGGTCAGGAGCACACAGCAGAAAGCCAGTGATATCAACACCCTACTAATAGCAAAATCTACTACAATGCACATTTTCTTACAAAATACTACACAATTGGTTTTATACATGCATTCAGCAGTATTTTACTGAACAGGAAAAAAAAAAGAGTGGAACAAGATTTTTTTTGTCCCTGGAAAACACAAGTACAATAGAAGAATGCTAGTAAGCACTTCCACTGTAAGCTGGACTCCACTCACATGCACTCACACCTGCATCAATATGGGAATGACCTACTTTCAGCATAGCAGGGTTAGTGTGGTGGTGATGTAGTGCTCTTGGTTTCATCTCCCAGGCATCTGAAGTTTAGTTCTCAACCATTTCTTCTTCTCTTTATCCAAGCGGATATATAAGTGCCTTTCCTGGAGCCATAAGTGCATGAATGTACCAGGAAAAGTGTTTAGAAAGAGTCAAGACCACATGAGAGGATCGACAGCATATTCTCCCTGGGGCACTGGGCCAAGGTCACTGCCTTTCAGTGGGAAAGACAACCAGAAGGTCAGCAAAAGAACCACAAAACCAAACCAAAACATGTCAAAAAGGGAAAACTACCCAAGAAAATATTGGGCTATGAAAAGAAAGCCAAACTTACAACGAAGAGCTCTTTTCCTCTCACCACCCCAAGCACTAACCCCCAGAGGTTTAGTGTTTCCCTCACCATAACACAAACCAGGCCTCCGTGCTGGGAGCCCACGCAGCTGCTGCTCCAGAGAAGCTGGTGACTCAGTGATGTGCACAAACGCCTATGCCCTGATGGTTTTGGAACAAATCAGATACAAAATGTGAACAAAAGCAAACAGTTATCTGGCCACAGAAATTGTGTTCACAGGAGTGTCTTGGGAGCTGTACTGGGAAATGTGGGATACATACAGCACTGTCAAGGTCCTGCAAGGCCAGAGTAATGCATATGGTTACACCACATGTGCCCCAAATAGCAGGACCAGTGTACACCATGCTCCACAGTGCTGGTTCACTTACACAAACACAAGGAAAGGCATTTCAGGAGACAGGGTTCAGGACAGAAGTTTGGAGCTCTGGGTCCAGGGCTAAACAGGGATAAATCAGTGGCAAGTCTGCTGGACAGGTGGAAAGAAAGAAGACCCAACAAAATATTTGCCTGGAACCTCATGTAGCTATCTCTAGGTGCAACATTTGTCCAAAGCCATGTCAGAGATATCTCCAGCTCCATCTGCAAGTAGCAAGGATGACATTGTACAGAGGAACTAAGGAGAGCTCCACTGGTCCAGTGCAAGTAAAAGCTTCCTCCAGAAAGCCCTAAAATTGTCTTTTCTTTCATTCTCTAGTCATAACTGACATTTTCAAGACAACAGTTTTATGATAGCTCTTTTCCACAGAGCACTTCCTTGAAAATAAGCAAAAAATGAAAAGCATAAAAGTGTTAAAAAAAAAATTAAACTAGCTGACAGGAATAGTTAAAAGGTTGTTTCACTTCTAGTTCTGCCAGATACTCATGGTGATGCAGGCAGTCGTTACTTCAGTGATGCAACACTGTCATTTCCATGCTATGAAAGTAGTTTCTTTGCTTCCTTGGGTGTAGGAAATCCTTAACTGGCAGATCAGCATGAATGGGGGATGCCCACTTACTCAACTCAGGCCTCAGAGCTGCCCAGCTGGTGCTTAGAAATCTCATCTGGAAATGCTCTCTTGTCATCAGATACAGCACAAAGAATCCATTACAGGTCTAGGAGGGAGAATGATCTGTGCACAAACTAACCTCACAAGCACGAGGACCTGCAGATAATGTTTGTGTGTGTCTTTACCTTGCAAAGATAGCAAGTCATCCCCTGAAGCTAAGGTTTAAGCAGTTGTTGGCAAAGAAGGCAGATAGAGCAGACCAGAAGATTTTGGTGATGGGAGTTCTCTTGAGAACGTAAGAGTTTGCACTGACTTTTCCTCTGCCCAACAGTGGGCAGAGGGAAGATGGAGAAGCCAGACTTAGGTTGCAGTCACAGAATCCAAACTTTCCTTTGCCTGAACACCACAAGGCAGTGAAGACCAGAACATCATTTGAGGAACAATTTTGGAATGCATATTATATTTTACATAAACACACACAGACACACACACAGTCTTTTTTAAGTCAAATTGTTTATGAAGTCAAAATGTCTGTACAGGGCTACGTATTTTTTAATCCTACAATCTTTCCTGGGAAGAACTGGATTAGAAAGACATTCAAATGTTCTATTAACAAGTGTGTGGCTTTCCTGGGACAGCTATTGTGTAGGGGCTAACATCCTTAGAAGGAACTGGTTGAAACCCATTTTGTGGAATCGGACTTTACAGGTACCGTGAGCTGTCAAGGGGCAGAGCTGTCCGTTTATGTTTTTCTTTAACTCTCACAACTGGAAACAGAGCCTTTTTTCTCGGTGTTTTATTTCGTTTGGTAGTTTTTTTTTCCCCTTAAGGAGATAAGCGGGCTGAGTTGTCACTCACAGAAGGAGAGAACTGTGCGTCGCCGCACCACCGTGAGCCCAAGGCAGCCGCAGGGTCGGGCAGCGGGAGCGGCGGCGGGCGTGGGGCGGCGGCAGCGCCCGGGCACTCCCCGGTGCTGCGGGCGGAGCGGGGGCGGCGGGCCGGGCCGGGCCGGGCTCGGGTCTCCCCCTGCGCCGGGGAGGATGCGGAGAAGAGGCTGCTGCCGCTTCCCTTCCCGAGAGCCTGAGAGCTGAATTTCCCGGGGTGTGTACGGTCAGCAATAAAAAGAGAAACGCGCGGTCCAAGTTAATTTTCCACCCCCGAAAGGAAATGCTGCTTCCTGTATTATGCAAGGCTGGTGCCAACAACACTGACACAGGAGTCTATTGTCCTTTTCACAAAGCCGTGGTGGGGAAGGGCGCCTGAGAAAAT